>NC_062279.1:127096038-127399068 GCF_902655055.1 Lutra lutra | reverse complement strand
ATTGGGTACTAAGTAAGTGCCAGGCACTATTCAAGTGAATACATCAGTGATACAGTGATAAAACAGACAAAAATGACCAAACATCCTTAGGGTGCCTGGGTGGCTCAGTCGGTCAAGCATCAGACTCTTGATTTTGGCTCAGGTAATGATCTCAGGATCCTGGGATCGAGCCCGTTGTTGGTCTCCCTCCTTAGTGGGGAGTCTGCTTGTCCCTCTCTCCCTCTGCCCTTCCCCCCACTAGTTTGTGCATTCACTCTCGCATGCTCTCAAATAAATAAATAAATCTTTTTTAAAAAATGTCCTTATTTTTTGTTAGGCATTTTGTTACTTACAGCCAAAATATACTAACTGATAGGCTTAATTGAATCTGTCAAAGATTCATAAACTACAGCCTGTGGATCAGATTTGGCCTGCTATCTCTTTTTGTAAATGAAAGTTTATTGACTCACAGCCACATTCATTGATATATTGTCTGTAGTAAACACTGCTGTTCTTGAGTTACCTGAGATCTGTGAGGAAGAACATCCCAAAAGTCCACCCAAATCCTAAGCTTTATAAAGTGTTAAATTTCTGTTTCAAATCTCATATAAAACCAGAGCTACCCTGATTTCTCTATGTCTCTGTTTATAACCCACTTTACTGTTCTTTTTTTTTTTTTTTAAAGATTTTATTTATTTATTTGACAGAGAGAGATCACAAGTAGACGGAGAGGCAGGCAGAGAGAGAGAGAGAGAGGGAAGCAGGCTTCCTGCTGAGCAGAGAGCCCGATGTGGGACTCGATCCCAGGACCCTGAGATCATGACCTGAGCCAAAGGCAGCGGCTTAACCCACTGAGCCACCCAGGCACCCTACTGTTCTTTTATTATGTGCATATACATACTCTCTTACCATGGTTCCCTTTGATTACTAGTCTCTCGTCACGCCAGCCTTCTTATTTGGCTTTCTCAAACCTAGCAAACCAGTGTTCCCCTGAAGACCTTACCTAATACTTTTGCCTAGAATACTCTTCTCTAGAAGACTAGTAGGACTGTCTACCCTTTTTTCAGCCCTTTTTCAGGAAAGCATTCCCTGACTACATTATTTAGCTATTTCCACCCTCTTCTTTTTTTCTATAATACAATTTTATTTTATTTATGGCACCTATTACTACTTGAAATTATTTTTTTGCCTTTTTGATTATTTTTTTGTCTTATCTACCAGAATGTATTCTTCATGCGAGCAAGGCCCTTGTCTATTCTTTTTTACTGCTATATACCTAACACCATTGAATAGTGCTTTATCTTTTATGTAAAAACCATATAATTCACTTTTTATAATTTCTAGATTGAGTTTCTTTGAAGGGTAAAACTTAGAGATCCTTTTGATCTCCTTTTATCTGTGATTTTATAATTTTTCTGACTTTTTGTAAATATTTTACTTACCTCTAATTCAACAGTAATTACTTAACGACTCATCTTTATTGGGCATTTTGTTTTCAGTTTAGGTTTCATGGGGAAAAAAACTCTTTTATAGTTTAATTTTACCACTTTGGGTCATATTTAATTAAAGTAATAATAACGGGTTCTTGCAGCTATGATGTAGATTGACTGTTCCAACCTCTTTTTAGTATGCCTTCCTGTATTACAGAGGCTGGAAAGCTGAAAACTAGCTCAGGATATGAATTAGGTTCCGCTAATGATAAGTACTTGTAGGAGACCTAAATTAGGAGATAAGTGGGAGGGAAAGCAGTATCTGAGGATCTAATTTTGTGGCTGAGATCTAACAAGTGTACTGTAGCGCTAGAGCTGATAATTCTGGGCAGCTTCTGTTTTTGCCTTTTTGATTATTTTTTTGTCTTATCTGCCAGAATGTATTCTTCATGCGAGCAAGGCCTTTGTCTATTCTTTTTTACTGCTATATACCTAACACCATTGAATATTAGCTTCTATTGAAGCTAAAGTAAGTTGTTCCTACAGGCAATAACTCTCAGACAGTAACATCCTAATCCCAGGATCTCAGATGAAAAGGTGTGAACTTGGAACCATCAGTTGGTGTAGTTGCTTCCTGATTATCTAGCTTCCTAATTATGGCCCACATATAAGTGGGCCATAGTTAGATCTTAGCAAATCAGTTTAGCTAAACCAGTAAGATTGACTTTTTCTAGAAACTGCACTAGAAAATAGAGATCAACTGATCAGTGGTGACAGCAGGAAAAATGAACACTACTAGTTAATAATAATAAAAATAGGGACACCTGGGTGGCTCAGCCAGTTAAACATCTGCCTTCCGCTTAGGTCATGATCTCAGAGTCCTGGGATTGAGTCCCCCACCCAGCTCCTTGCTTGGCTGAGAGCCTGCTTCTCCCTCTGCCTGTAACTCCCTCTGCTCACTCGGTGCATGCTCTCTCTCTCCCACACACAAATAAATAAATATCTTATAAAAATAATAATAAGGATAACACTCTCTATCTCCACAAAGTTTTATATGATTTCTCTTCTTACTCTCAAGCCATCCAAAATGATGGAACTTTCTTCTTTTTATTTTCTCAAGGCTCTTACATTTTTTTAAGAAAAGATTTTATTAATTTGATAAAGAGATGGAGGGAGCAGCAGAGAGGGAGCAGAAGAGGAAGAAGGAGAAGCAGGCTCTCTGCTGAGCAGGGGCTCAGTCCCAGGACCCTGCCATCATGAACTGAGCTGAAGAGAGACACTTAACCAACTGAGCCACCCAGGTGGCCCTAAGCTCTTACATTTTGACTTAATTATTATATATTTGAATAAGTACAACTAGAACCAGAAGTCATACCATCTTGTATGTAATACCTCTTCAAGTATTTATTGAACATGATTCAATTACTGATGTCTAATCTTCAAGATTTATTAATGATATATTAAAAAAAAACTTTGGAAAAGATTAATTCCTTGGATATTTGCAGTAACTAAATGGTTTTATTTTCTCAATTATACTGCTAATATTTTTAGAGAATTAGATAAAATTAATTTAATCAGTATTTGCAAACATATTATTACAATTATGTTTCAGAGGAAACAAGGGCAAAAATGTATAAGAAAAATAAGCATAAAGATTAGAGGATAGGAAGAACTAATTAGCAAGTTTGAGTATAATATTTTCTGTTTATATGCACTCATATCAACCAAGAATACACTGTTGTTTTTAAAGGCCCATGAAACATTTATAAACATAGACATGGATTGCAAACCTTGCCCACTGTTATACACACATACGAATTTAAAGCAATATAAGTCATATATATAGCAAAATATCATATATATATATAAATATATATATAGTCATACATATAGTAAAATTAGAAAGAGCAAAAAACAGCAGTGCCTGGTTGGCTCAGTCAGTTAAGTGTCTGCCTTAGGCTCAGGTCATGGTCTTGGGGTCCTGGGATTGAGCCCTGCTGCAGTCTCCCTGCTCAGTGAGGAGTCTGCTTCTCCCTTTCCCTCTGCCCCTCACCCTTACCCCATTATGCGTGCTTGTGCTCCATCTCAAATAAATAAAATCTTAAACAGGCACAGATAATTTAACTACATTTTCAACTAACTCCTGAGATGAAAAGGAATTGAAAACCAAAATTAAAAACTTCTTAGAATAAACAACATATCAAACTAGTGAGATGTAGCCAGACTAGTACTTAGAACATAAATCAATTAAAAAATCAAATTGAAAATAAGTGAACTAGGGAGTTTTATTTACAATGATATCAAGACTAGATAATCAGACTCCTGAGGAAAACTAGAAATTCTAGACAAAAACTGGAAAATTGGGACAAAAATTTGACAACAGATCTATTTAAATGAATTGGACTCAGTGGAGAATTATAGGGCAAGACCAAGAAAAAATGAAATCCAGGAATATGAGCCTGCTTTTTGGAGATGCCTTCCCCTAGGTAATTCTCCCTATCCTGGAGGAGGTGAAGAGAGGTTGATAAACTGAGCTTGAAACAAATTTATAGGGCTAGAGAGATTAAATTTGAAAGTCAGGGGCCATTAGATTTGAGGGTGAGTGGCTCAGGAAGTTTCCAGGCATTGGGTTGGGATACCCTAGAAGAGTGACCCCCAAAATATACTAGTCCTAAAAAGATCTAAAACATAGCTTGGAATTATCTGAATCTCTGATGTTGATATAAGGTGATCAGAAATTGGTAATGCACCCAGCCACCTGTGGGAAAAAAAAGAAGACTGTTTTAGAGGAGGATAACATTATTGCTAGACCTCACAATATCTCCAGATATTTTTACATGTAATATCAGGCTCATATTTTTAAGACAGCAGAGTTTTTTAAAATGATAAGAATTAATAGAAATAGAATAATAGAAATAATAGAAAAAAATCCACAGGACTGGTCTTTAAAATAACTCTGCTTAATATGTTCAATGAAAAAGACAACTTTGAGAATGTTGATAAGAGAAAAGGGAATGCTAAAAAAAAAACACCAAACCGAAATTCTGAAACTGAAAAAAAAAAAAATAAAGTAATGAAATAAGATATAACTGAAGAGAGAATTAATGGAATCCAGTCCACGTCTGAAGAAAATATTCTAAATGAATATCAGAGAGACAAGAGGATTAAAAAATACAGGAAATAATATAAGAGACATAAGAGAAATAGTGCAAAGGGCTAAAATTCATATAACTTGAGTCCCAGAAAGAGAGGGCAGAAAGACATTGATCCACAAATTAAAGAAACACCATGTATCATAAGCAGGATAGTATAAAAAACTATAGATACATTATTGTAAGATCAAATACGTAAAGGCAATTTTTTTAAATGTTCAAAGCAGAAAAATTATCTTTGAAGAAACAGCAGTAAGCCATAAATGAACTTCTCAACAGAAATGATGGAAATCGGGAGACAGTGGAATATCTTCAAAGCTGAAAGAAAAACTATTAACTTAAAATTATGTATCTAATGAAACATTTTTCTAGAAGTCAAATAAGTACATTTTCAGATGAAAAGTGGAGAAAATTATCATTAGCAAAATTAAAATCTTAGGATATTCTATAAAAAGAAAGGAAAGGGTAACTATGAGAGAAAGTCTAATAAAGATAACTATTCTGCAATGATAATGTTTCTAAAATATCTGTAGAGAATTAAAATACAAGGCAGCAATATCATAAATTTGGGAAAAGGGTAAATAGAGTTAAAATATTCTCAGCTTCCAGCATTACTCAAAAAAAAAAAATAGAATACTAATTTAGTTTTGCTAATTCTATAAGCATGTTATAATCTCTAGGATAGACACTGAAAGTAAAGAATCCTATAACTACCAGGCTAATAGAGTAGAAAAATAGAATAATAAAAACATATAGAACAACAGGAACTCTCACTCATTGCTGGTGGGAAAGTAAAATGTACAGTCACCCAGGAAGACAGTTTGGTGGTCTCTTAAAAAATGAAACTTATTCTTATCATAACAGTCCAGCAATCATACTCTTTGATATTTACCTAAAGCAGTTGAAAACTTAGGTCTACACAAAAACCTGCAAATGAATGTTTATGGCAGCTTTATTCACAATTGCCAAAACTTGGAAACAACCAAGATGTCCTTCAATAGGTGAACAGATAGATAAACTGTGGTACATTCAAACTATGGAATATTATTCCGCAATAAAAAAGAAATGAACTATCAAGCCAGGAGAAGATATGAAGGAGCCCTAAATAGATAATACTTAGTGAAAGAAGCCAATCTGAGAAGGTTACAGATTGTATGATTCCAAACTGTGTGCCATTCTGAAAAAGGCAAAACAATGGAGAAAAGGAGCACCTGGGTGGTGCAGTTGGTTGGGCGTCCAACTTTTGATTTCTGCTCAGATCATGATCTCAGGATTGTGAGATCAAACCCCAAAGTCTGCTTGCACACACTCTCTCAAATAAAGAATCTTAAAACAAAAACAAAAACAAAAACCTGTGGAGACAATAAAATGATCAGTGGTTGCAAGGGGTTGGGGGAGGGAGTGGGAGTAGAGTGAATGAAAAGGCAGAGCACATAGGATTTTTAGGACAGTGAAATTATTCTGTAAGACACTAGTAATGGATACATGTCATTATAGGATGTACAACACTAAGAGTGAATCTTAATGTAAACTATAGACTTTGGGTAATTGTGTCAATGTAGGTTTATCGGTTACAACAAAATGTACTACTCTGGTGGGGGAGGTCATGCTGGAGGGGCCAAAGGTTATAATGGGGAATCTCTATTTTCTGCTCACTTTTGCTGTGAACTTAAAACTACTCAAAAGTTCTTATTTTTTTAAAAAGAGTCACCTAAAATGAACACATTTAAAAAAAAAAAATCAAAAGAAAGCACATAAGTAGAGAAAATCATAATAGGCAGACATAGAATACTAAGGTAGTATATATAAATCCAAATATATCCGTAATTAAATTTCAATGTATTACATGCTACAAATAGAAGAGGTATATCAGCTACATATAGAAGAATGAAACTGGATCATTCCCTTATACCATACACAAAGATATACTCAAAATGGATGAAAGACCTCAGTGTTAGACAGGAATGCATCAAATTCCTAGAGGAGAACATTGGCAGTTACCTCTTGGAAATCAGCCACCATAACTTCTTTCAAGACACATCTCCAAAGGCAAGTGAAACAAAAGCAAAAATGAACTTTTGAGACCTCATCAAGATAAAAAGCTTCCACACACCAAAGAAACCATCAGTAAAACTAAGAGGCAGCCCAGGGAATAGAGGAAGATATTTGCAATAACATTACAGATAAAGGACTAATATCCAAGATCTGTGAAGAACTTCTCACACTCAACACTCAAAAAACTAATAACCTAGTTAGAAAGTGGGAAGAAGACATGAACAGACACTTCTCAAAAACACATACAAACGGCTAACAGACATGAAAAAATGCTCAACATCACTAGCCATCAGGAAATTACAAATCAAAACCACAATGAGATACCACCTAACAACAGAATGGTAAAAATCAACAAAACAGGCAACAACAAACGTTGATGAGGGTGTGGAGAAAGGGGAACCCTCTTATACTGTTGGTGGGAATGCAGTTGGTACAGCTACTCTAGAAACCAGTATGGAGGATCCTCAAGATGTTAAGAATAGAGCTACCTTATGACCCAGCAATTGCACTACTGGCTATTTATCCCAAAGATAGAGATATAGTGAAAAGAAGGGGCACATGCACCTTAATGTTCATAGCAGCAATGTCCACAATAGCCAAACTGTGGAAGAAGCCGAGATGCCTTTCAACAGATAAATGGATAAAGAAGATGTAGTACTTATATACAATGAAGTATTATTCAGCCATCAAAAACAATGAATACCCACCATTTGCATCTATGGATGGAACTGGAAGGGATTATGTTAAGGAAGTAAGTCAAGCAGAGAAAGACAATTATCATATGGCTTCAGCATAACCAATAGCATGGAGGACCATAGGGAAAGGGAGGGAAATCCAAAGGGGGATAATTTAGAGAGGGAGATGAACCATGAGAGAAGATGGGTTCTGAGAAACAATCTGTGGGTTTCAGAAGGGAAAGGGGACAGGAGAGGGGTTAATAAGGTGATAGGTATTGAGGAGGGCACGTGCTGTGATGAGCACTTGTTGTTACACTTAACTGATAAATTGTTGAACACTACATCAAAAACTAATTATGTATTCTACAGTGACTAACTGAACATAATAAAAAAAAAAGTGATGTATCAGAGGAGATTAAAAAAAGAAACCAATTATGGTATATACTTATCAGAGAGATTCCTAAAATGTAAAATAGAATGGATGCAGATGAAAGGATGGAAAATAGATACAGCATGCAAGTACTAACCAAATGAAATCTGATAATATTGGACCCAGTAGACTTTAATGAAGAACAGATTATTAGATGTAAAAAGAGATATTTCATGATGATAAAAGATTCAATTTTCCCAAAAGATATGATAGTTTTAAATTTGTAAGCACTCAGTAACAAAGGCTCAGATGGAAAATTTTCAATTTTTCTGTTCTTCTAGAATCAAAAAATTCAATTATAGCACTGAGTGGCAAGACAGACCAATTAAATTTTTTTAAAGCACTTAAAAATGTCAATAACAAAAGGTTATTTTTATTTAGTTTTTATTTATTTGAGAGAGGGAAAGAGTGCACGAGAGTGGGTAGGGTCAGAGGGAGAAGCAGACTCCCCATTGAGCAGGGAGCCGGATGTGGGACTCGATCCTGGGACCCCAGGATCAAGACCTGAGCCAAAGGCAGTCGATTAACAAACCAAGCCACCCAGGTGCCCCACAAAAGGTTATTTTTAAATATGCTTTACTATTTTTTAAATATTTACTTTTCCTTACAGAAAATGTTTAGTAAGAGAAAAACGACCAAAATATAAATATAACAAGATTTTTTTTAAAAGATTTATTTGTCAGAGAGAGAGAAAGCACAAGCAGAGGGAGAAGCAGGCAGAAGGAGAAGCAGAGTTCCTGCCGAGCAAGGAGCCCAGTGTGGTACTTGATCCCAGCACCCTGGGATCATGACCTGAGCCAAAAGCTTAACTGACTGAGCCACCCAGGCGTCCCTATAACAAGAATTTTAAAAAAGGCACCCCAGGGGTTCCTGGATGCCTGAGCCATCCCTGGATGGCTCAGTTGGTTAAGCAACTTTATTTTAAATGGATGGATGCAGTTTCTTTGCCTTCGGTTCAGGTTAGGATCCCAGGGTCCTGTTCCTTGCTCAGCAGGGAGCCTGCTACTCTCTCTCCCTCTGCCTGCTGCTCCTCCTGTTTGTGTTCTCTCCCTCTTTCTCTGTCAAATAAATAAATAAAAATTTTTTAAAATTAAAATAAAAAGGCACCCCAAGCCCCAGAGAAAAACTGTGATAGTAGGAAACACAAACAGATCGCTCTCAGTAATTGAAAAAACAAGCAAAAAACAACAACAAAAAAAGGGTATGTGATATTTGAACAATGAAGTTAACAAATCTGTAAGGGACATATATTGAATACTAATACCCAACACCTTCAGAATACATATTCATTGAAAGTACACATATAACATTTCCACAATTAACCAGTTTGAAAAAGTAACTCAGGGATTTTTAAAGTATCAGAATTACTCTGCTTATGTTCTTTGATGACAGTGAAAGTTATACTAGAAATCAAATTTTTAAAAGATAACTAGAAAATCCCTAACTGTTCTTTAGTTAAGCAACTGCTGAATATTACGTATAGGTCAAAGGATTGACAATGAAAAATTAGAGCATGCTTTTAACTGGTCGATAATGAAAATAAAGCGATAAAACTTATAGGTTGCAGCCAAGGCCATTCTTAGAGGAAAATCCAAAGTCTTAACTGTATATATTAGAAAAGAAAGTCTTAAAATCAGTGATCTCTAAGAATTTGCAAAAGAGGTTAGAAAAAGAACAGTAAACTAACAGTAAACACCTAAGGAATTATAAAATACCTAGGGAATCTGGGCACATTGGGTAAGAGCCAGCAGATGTTGAAAACTCCCAAGATTGGACCCCCAGCCCTAAGTACTAAATATACTAAAACAAAAATAAGCTATACATAGGCAGTCCTTGCTATGTATGATAGTGCGGGACTTTAAAAATGACCATGCAAAGTGAAACTGTGGAAAGTGATCTTAATAATCAATGGAAGAAAATTATGATTTTTCTGTGACCTTTAAAAATTTTTATAAAAATGCTAATAGCTGTCTTACTGGTTTATAACTGTACTGTTGATTATAAGGGATAGGTTTTGTTTTTTTTTTTTTTACAAAGAAAACATTTTAATTCTCAATGTTTATAATGTTTTTAGTGTAAGTGAATATTAACTTTACTGTTTTTCTTTCATTCAAAATTACTCTAGGAGGTTTACCTGAGTTGACTTATGATGAAAATACCTGTATAATGGAAATGATGGAATATTATGCCATCATTAAAGTATTTATAGGGAAATATTTTATAATCTGGAAGAATGCATATGTTTCAATAATAAAGTTTAAAAGCCAGGTTATAAAATATTAGCAATATGGTATAATTGTCTATTTTTAATGGAGAGCAAAAATTCTGCTAGAAAATATATCACACCATTACAATGTTTTTTCTCTGGGACTTGGGATGTCTTTTTTAAAACTCTTACTATATTTTATATTATGAAGTATTTTTTAAGATACCAGAAATATTTAAACCCATAATTTTATGTTCAGTTAATCTTCGACAAAAAAAGGAAGTATATGCAATGGGAAAAAGACAATCTCTTCAACAACTGATGTGGGAAAACTGGACAACTACACACCAAAGAATGAAACTGGACCATTTTCTTACACCAGACACAATAATAAATCAAAAATGGATGAAAGACTTAAATGTGAGGCCTGAAACCATAAAAATCCTGGAAGAGAGCATAGGCAGAAATGTCACTGACATTAGCTATAGCAACAATTTTTTAGATAGGTCTTCTGAGACAACAAAACAAAAACAAAATTAAAATACTAGAACTCATCAAAATAAATAGCTTACGCACAACAAAGGAAACAACAAAACTAAAAAGCAGCTTACAGATTGGAAGAAGATATTTTTAAATGACATATCTGCTAAACAGTATTCAAAATATATAAAGAACTTAGATAACACCAAGAAACCAAATAATCCAATTTAAAAATGGGCAGAAGACATGAACATATATTTCTCCAAAGAAAACATTGGTGCCCAACATCTGAAAAGAGGCTGAACAGCATTCCTCATCAGGGAAATCAAATCAAAACCACAGATACTACCTTACACCTGTCAGAATAGCTAAAATCAGAAACACAAGAGACAGCAAGTGTTGGCAAGGATGTGGAGAAAAAAGAACACTTGTGCACTGTTGGTTTGGAATCCAAACTTGTGTACTCACTGTAGAAAACAGTATGGAAGGTCCTCAAAAAGGTAAAAATTAAACTACACTACAATCCAGTAATTGTACTACTGGATATTTACCCACAGAATACAGAAACACTGATTTGAAAAGATATATGCAACCCTATGTTTATTGCAGCATTATTTACAGTAACCAAATTAAGGAAGCAGCCCAAGTGTCCATGATGAATGGATAAAGAAGTTGTGGGTGTGTGTGTGTATACACCTGCAGTGGAGTATTATTCACCCATTAAAAAAGAATGAAATCTTGCCATTTACGATGACATGGATCGAGTTAGAGTATAATGTTAAGTGAAATAAGTCAGTCAAAGAAAGACAAATACCATACAATTTCACTCGTGTGGAATTTAAGATACAAAACAAGTGAATAAAGCGGGGGTAGAAAAGAGACAAACCAAGAAACATGGCCTTAGATGTAGAGAACAAACTGATGCTTACCAGGAGGGAGGGAGGGAGGGAGGGGAGGGATGGGTGAAATAAGTGATGGGGATAAAGGAATGCACTTGTGATGAGCACTGAGTAATGTATAGAATTATTGAATTGCTGTATTGTATGCCTGAAATTAATGTAACACTATATGTTAACTATATTGAAATTAAAATTAAAAACTTAGGGGTGCCTGGGTGGCTCAGTCTTTAAGTGTCTGCCTTCAGCTTAGGTCGTGATCCCAGGGTCCTGGGCTCACTGCTCAGCAGGAAGTGTGCTCTCCCTCTCCCACTCCCCCTGCTTGTGTTCTCTCTCTCATTGTCTTTCTCTCTGTCAAATAAATAAATAAAATCTTAAGAGAAATTAAATTAAAAACTAAAATAAAAACCAAAGAAATAATAGAAATATTTTAAAATATGAATGTGTTGTTGATAAAATTTTTAACTAGGGAATAATCAGCAACCTCTGCCCTTTCCTTAGGGAGTAATTAATTTTTTGTTGTTTCTAAAGTTAATTATTCTGTGAGTTTCATGTGTTTGATGAACTTTGCTTTCAATAAATATATTCTAAAAATTAAGATTGAAGTTTTCTAGTTTCAAGGAGATTTTTAATATCAGCAGGTAATTCTCTTTATTTTAAATGGATGGATGCAGTTTCTTTGGGAAACTACCTTGAGATGTGTTTATTATAAATAACATTTTCTGCTTATAATTTATGCATTAAAGGTTTTTAAGTTTTTCTGATACTATAAATATATTTTTCCTTTTAGGTTTGTATTATTTTAAAGTAAAACAATCAGTCTTTTAATGTGTACTTCTATAGCTTTCTTTTGCTAGCTATTTTAAAATACAAAATATTTGTAATTTAATGTTGATTAATATTGAATTTAAGGTTTTCAGAGTTGTAGTCAAGCTTATGTAAAATATGCTGAAATGTAAAGCCTCTAATCATCTTGATTGCATAACTAGCAACAACTTTATTCTACTCTGTTTATTAACGGGATTAAGTAAGATGTTGCCTGAGTTTTGTGAAACACAATGAAGACAATAAATAATTCAACAGTATTTTATATCCCATTTGCTTTTAATTGACTACATGAAACCATGGTTACAGTTCCATTTTTTTTTTCTGAATGGCTCGTTTCATAAATTAATAAGATATAATATCTGAATTTTACCTTCTTGAATAACTAAAATCTCCTTAGGACAAACAGAATTATGCTTGAATTAATTATGACAAATTTAATGCATTTGAAATTGTCATATTTTTATTTTCATAGCTCAGTATTTAATGGGGATTAACAATTTAATTTTTGAAGTCTACTTAAAAATTATTTTTGTGTAAAGAATTATTTTAAATAAATTATTTTAAAGACTGTTTTTTGTGTCCAAATGTTTATTTAGTTTACCTTCAAATAGTGATAACTGTTGGTAAAATGAAATTACATTATTACTGTGTTAACTCTTTTCTGAAGGTTGCACAGCGAATTAAAAGATGCTGTTGAAAAGCAGTTGGAGACCCTTCCCTTTGGCATAGATACGGGAAATGATATGTATACAGATGATGAAACAGTCAAGAATTTAAGAGAACAATTACAACTAGCCAATCAAGTGAGTGATGTAAATTTTTTAAACTATATTCTGAATAAACAGAATCTGTGTTAATCATTATTTATGAATGATAACAGAATAGCAAAATTAGTACTTACTGATTTTCTACAATTTATAAGAATAGTTAACAGCTAACAAAACTTGTAATATATACCCTCTCTGGTTGTTAAAAATATAGCTACCAAATGTTTATTTTAATTGAATCATAAATCTTTTGACATGCTTTTTATGTCTTTTTTTTAATTAATTTTTTATTTTAATTTTTTTTTTCAGATGCTTTTTATGTCTTATAAAAAATATCTTAATGCCAGGAGTGCCTGGGTGGCTCAGTGGGTTGGGCATCTGACTTGATTTTGGCTCAGGTAATGATCTCAGGGTCGTGACATTGAACACTGCATCTGGCTCCATGTTAAGGAGAGTCTGCTTGAGATTCTCTCTCTCCTTCTCCTGCCCCTCCCTCAACTGGCGCACATGCATGCATGCATGCACTCTCTTTCTCTAAAATAAATAAATAAATCTTTTAAAATATATATTTTAATGCCCTAAAAAATTTTTAAGGAAAAAAAAATTATCCACTCAGCCAAATTTACATTTTCAGTTTTCTGTGTTTTCTTCTGATACGGTGTTTTCCTCAATTTTCAAGGATTCTAGAATTATATTTCTCAAAAATTGTACTTCTTCTAATTACTTCTCCTTTTTTCCTCCCTTGTAGTAATTGAATTATTTGGGAAGCTATGTTATATATACCTTGTTTTCAACACTGAAAATGTATAATCATACATAAGGGAATTTTATTTTATTTTTTTATCTTTTTTTAAAAATTTCATTTTTTTACTTGACAGAGAAATAGCACAACTAGTCACAGCGGCAAGCAGAGGGAGAGGGAGAAGCAGCCTCTCCGCTGAGCAGAGAGCCTGACATGGGCTCAGCCCAAGACCTTGGGATCATAACCTGAGGCAAAGGCAGCCGCTTAACTGACTGAGCCACCCAAGAGCTCCAGGAATTTTCTTTTAATTTACAGTTTTATATCCTAGGCATCTCATATCTTGTATGGATTTGAATCTCTGTTCTGCTTTCTAGCTGTGTGTCTCAGTTTCTTTATTTATAAATGGAGATTACAAATTCTTCATTGCAATTTTGATTTTATAGTTATCTTTGGAAAATCATTTTTTGTGCCCTACAAATTTAGTTTTAGAATTCTGATACTTACGAAAGTGATATTTAACTGATTAAATTAAACTGGATTTAAACAGTCTGTATTTACCATAATAAAAGAGCATGTATTTATTTATTTTTTAAAGGAGCATGTATTAATACTGATTTTTTTTTCATGTGTAAAGGAAGGGATTTGAAAAAGTAATAGAGGAAAAAAATAATGAGAAAGTATGCTCTTCCAAACTTTTCCAACTTTCAAGCTCTAGTTTGAACTCTGTTCAAAATAATAATATCAGAAAGGATTTGTGAATGTTTATATAGAAGTAAATGGAAATTAATTAAGCCGTGTGAAGGCTTTCTAATAGGCTATCAAAATTAGTGCACAATATGCAATTCTTGATACTCTAGAAAAAGATTATGATAGACCATATGTAAAACAACCCTCTGTTATATACCTTAAATATATACAATGATTATGGGTTTTTTTTTTCAACTTTATTTATTTATTTGACAGAGAGAGAGATAGGAAGAGAGGGAATACAAGGGGAGTGGGAGAGGGAGAAGCAGGCTCCCTGCTGCAGGGCTCCATCCCAGGACCCTGGGATCATGACCTGAGCTGAAGGCAGACACTAAATGACTGAGCCACCGAGGTGCTCTGTACAATGATTATTTGTCAATCATACCTCAATAAAACTGAAAAAATAATTTTTTTAAAGAGGAAGTGGGATGAAAACTAGATAAGATTTGTAGTTTCAAAAGACAAAACAAAAACAGAACCCTGTCTCAAAAAGATCTCTCTGCAGTACTTTTGTTGCTATAATTTCCAATGTGAAATTTTATTAAAACTTCAAAATTACTTATTCTTTTTTCCTTATTAAACCAAACTTGTTCTTTCATTCCTTATCTTTTCCTCTTCCTGCCTTATCCTCTCTTTGCCTTTCTCCTTCTACGTTTTGCTCCACCTCACATTTTTTTCTCTGAAGATGGTCCTATTTTTTTTGCTACATTTTGGATCAGTCACTCCACAGAAGATTTGATGAGGTCCAACTGAGCAGTCAAAAAGGAAAAAGCTGATTGGTTTTAAACAAATTTCCCACAAAATCTATAATGTACTTTTTATATAAATATAAAATTTCAACTGAATGAGAGTTTAAGCAATCTTATGAAGTATAAATAATAGAAAATGTTAATAATGCAATAGTATCAAAACAGTGATGTCAAATATTCTGCTTATGGTTCATATATGTCTAAGTATTTTGTTTTTAATGTGGGATAAAACATATAAAACTGTTTTGGTATCACCAAATTGAAAGACCTTTGTGTTATACATGAAGTCTAGCTGAATCCAAGCTGAAGAGACGAAAACTAAGTTAAATACAATTTATAGTAAAATATAGAATAATTTTTAAGTTTTATCAAAGTAATAAGCATGAAGAACTTGACTGTTCAGATATCTTCATTTATTTCACAAGTATTAATTAGATGTCTATTAAATATCAGGCACTGATAGGCAAATCGTTGAGGATACAGTAGAGAGTGTTGATCCTTGCTTTCATGGAAAACAGGCTTTTGTTTCAAAAAAACCTCTCACCAGACTTCTTGAGTTTGTTCTCTATTCTGTTTTCTAAATCTGTAATGTTGGAAATGTCTTTTGTACCTTACTTTCATTTATATAGAGAGATTATAATAATTCTTATCTTACAGAGTTCTTATGGTAATTCAGAAATTCCCATAAAGCACTTAATGTAATACCTAACACACATGTAAATTAATAAATTTACCTATTATTTTTATCATCATCATTGTGAAAGAGGAAGATAATTAAAATTGAGTTCAAAAGTTGTTGGGTAAAGCAAGTATAATTGCCTCGGGAGCTGATAACATTATTAAAATATTAAGTACCTAATTTAATATATTTAGTTTGGAGTATTTTGTTCTGATTGTGTGATTTGTAAAAATCTCTCTGGAGGGCAGATTGGCAGTAAGAGCCTTAGAAGTGTTTATATCCCTTGACCAATTAATTAGATTAGGATATCACATAGATTGTAGGAATATATCCTAAGAAACTGTATGTGAAAATTGATGAATAAATGTGTTATACTGTTATATATGATAATGAAAATTAGAAATAGTTTAAAAATCTAATAATATGGAATCACTTACATTGTGATTTTTCAAATAATGGGTTATACCATTTAAAAAATTCATATTAGTACATTGGTTCTTAATTTTTTTGTGCATTGTAATCTCCCAAGAGCTTTTTGAAATAGAGATTATTATTCCCCTTTCCCAAGTTTCTGATTCAAGAAGTCTAGGCTCAATAGTTTGTGTTTCTAACAGTTTCTGAGGTAATGCTGATGGTTTAGTCCTATGAGAACCACTGCTTTAGAGAATCTTGGTTTTCTATTTGTCCAGATAATTCTTACCATCAGGCAGGTTTGTAAAACTGCAAACTTTGAGGTTATGATGTGTCTTTCTGACCATTCTACTGAGAAGAAAATGTTCTTAAGGAATTGAAATGAATTGTCCAGGATCATTCAGCCAGAAATCAGGGATTGAATTCAAGTCTTATGGCTCCAGATTCTGTTTGTCTACAAATTTTAAAACTATGTAAGTTTTAGGAAAAGCTAATCGATGATATAAGGATAGTAGTTACTTTGAGGGAATAGTAGTGTCTTGAAGAAAGGGCTATCAGGCTTCTAGGTGCTAGTAATAACATTCTCTTTCTTGAACTGTGTGCTGGTTACATAGGTTCAACCACTTTGTGAAATTCATGATTTTCATGTGTGTTTTCTGAATGCATGTTATACTTCAGTAATAGTCTCCTTAAAACATATGAACCTCTATTTTTTTTTAAATGTATACTCTTTATCTTCTTAGAATGCTTATCTTTTCCCTATACCTTGTTACATTCTTACTAAAACAGGGTGGATTAGTTCTGACCTGGGATTTAAAAGTTTGGGCTTTGGGGGCACCGGGTGGCACAGTTGGGCATCTAACTCTTGGTTTTGGCTTAGGTCATGGTCTCAGGGTGATGGGATTGAGCCCAGTGGTGAGGCCTCCATCGGGTTCTGCACTGAGTGTGGTGTCTGCTTAAGATTTTCCCTCCCTCTGCCCTCTCCGTATCTCTCTCTCTCTCTCTTTTTCAAATAAATAAATAAATAAATAAATCTTTAAAAGTTTGGGCTTTAGAAACAAAGAGGTAAAGTTTTCTTCCTGATTCAGTCAACAACTTCCTGAGGAGCCCTCAGCAAATGGCCAGAACTTGTTCTACTTTTCTTTTTAGACAATAAAAAGAGAATAATGCTATGTGCCTACTAGCTTAGCATTTCTTACCCTTTTTGGTTTCAGGACCCTCCTCCAGGATGCTTAAAAATTATTGTGGACCTCGAAGAACTCTTTTTTTGTGGTTTACATATCTATCAATATCATATTATAGATTAAAACAGAGACATTTTAAAAAACAAATGGGAGCAGAAGAACACATTCCACTACCCATCAGAGAGAGGACATCACATCATATAAACTTTGGAAAACTTCAGTGTACACTCCTGAGACAATGAGAGTGAAAAAGGCGAATAATGTCTTCATATTAAAATGAACACAATTTTGACTTCAGGGGTCCCTATATCACACTTTGAGACTTGCTATATTGAAAGAATAGTTAATGACTCGAGAAAACTGTAATTATAAAATGCCAAGTGAAAATAGTACAGTACAAACAGTATATTGTCTGATTCCCAATTTTGTTAAAAGAACAGAAATACAAACTTTTGTTCCAAAATCACATTTAAAAACATGAATACATCCAAAATTTATAAAGATGGTTATACCCAGACACTAGCAATATTTATTATCAGGTGGTAAAATTACAGGTAATTCTTGTTTTCTGGTTTGCTATATTTTACCAACTTTCTACAACATTTATTACTTTTACGATCTGAAAAAAATCTAGTACTTTATTGGGGCAGTTTTCTTTAGTAATTTTTAAGGCTTACATCTTCTTATAGGACAAAAATAGTGCTTTAAATCCATATCTCTGATTTAAGAGTTAAATTTTAGGGATAAGATCTGAATGAAAAAATTTCAGCATAAGGAATTTCATCTTTAGGTTTATTCTCTGAAACATTTTTGTTTATTTGGGTTTTTTTTTAGTTTTTTTTTTTTTTAAGAGAGGGTGAGGAGGAGAAAGGGCAGAGGGTGAGAGAAAGTCTTAGGCAGGCGCCACACTCAATGCAGAGCCCAATGCGGGGCTCTGTCTCACAACCCTGAGATCATGGCCTGAGCCAAAATCAAAGGACAGATGCTTAATCAACTGAGCCACTGAGGCTCCCCTTCTCTGAATTGTTATTAATACAAGTGCATAACATCAGAAATATAACCATATAACTATACCATCTTTACACAAGTTCCATTTTTATTTTTGTGACTTTATATACTAGAATTCATTCTGCAAAACAATATGATTCATTTGTACTATGCAATAGCCTGATAACAGTTTAATGAATTCTTGATTCTTTTTGTGCTACAGGAAAAAACTCAGGCTATGGAACTCTGGCAGACTGTTTCTCGGGAGCTGGACAGACTTCAGACACTTTACCAGGAACATATGACTGAGGCCCAGATTCATGTAGTTGAAAGTCAAAAACAAAAGGTAATCTCAGAGAGAGTGATCTGGAAGAATTTACACTAAAAATTGGCAATGGCTGTCTCTTATTGGTAGGAATATGTTTTAATTTTTTTAAATATACGTTTGTATTATATGATTTGCTACCATTATGTATTGCTTTTGTAATAATAAAAGGCTGTAAATTTTAAAGAGGTATTCTTGGATTTCTTGGTTTTCTTATATATCAGTTTTCATGTATATCTTCATTCTTGAGAAACTCCATTTTGAAGAGGAATGCCCAAATGTCTACTGTGTTATTTATGTTAAATCTTTGCTGGTTAGGAATGCCCAAATGTCTACTCTGTTATTTATGTTAAATCTTTGCTGGTTAGAAAGTTCTTGGACAGTTAAAGCAATGCCTAGTATACATTAGGTTTTATAATGTGATTATCAGTGAAAGCTGTATTTAGTTTTAAGAAGCGGCTATATGATGATTCTGTATAAATGGACCTCTAGAGCTTATATATTGGCTTATGACAGGAACTATTATGGCCAGTGAAGAAACCTGCTCATATATAATGACAATACTGTGTGAAGTGAAAATGTTAACACCCTTTCAGTTACCTCTAAAATAGATGTCAAGTGTATTCAGCTTAAATTAATTAGAATAGAATTATACAGTAGGAAGAAATCTTAATGGTTATTAAGGCACTCTTTCTATCCATAGCTAGAATGATTTTTGTATCCTTTCAAAGTGGACATCTCAGCTTTTGCTCTATACCTCTGTTGACAAAAACTTACTATCTCAGAAGACCATCCATTCCATTGAAAAATGTGCCTCCTTGATCCTTCCATTGGTTCTTTTTCTGCTGGAAACATTGAGAACTATGGGGTATTCCAATTTTGATCCCTTTTCTATGGGTTTTGAGAAGGCAGATGTTTAAATATATTATCACTCCTTTCTCTCATTTATGGACTTTCCAAATTCCAGTGTATGAATGTTCCAATTACTATCATCATAATTGGGAATTTCTACCTAAAGGAGTGGTAATAATACTTATATGATGCTTTGCAGTTTACAAAATGATTTTTCTATATATGCCCATTTGAAAGTAGCCCATATGTAGTATGAGCAAGACCTTTACCTCTGAGGGAGGGGACTCTCTTGAGGGAGAATGGACAAAATGGTTGAAGGGAAGTGAGTAGGAGATATAGGCTTCTAGATATCAAATGAATAAGTCATGGGAATAAGAGGCATAATATAGGGAATATAGTCAATGATATTGTAATAACATTGTATGGTGACAGATGGTAGCTATACTTGTAGTAAGTCATAGCATAATGTATAGAAAAGTTGAATCACTGTGTTGGTTGTACACTTAAAGCTAATGTAACATTATATGTCAACTATATTCAAATTTAAAAAATTATTTTTAAATACACACACACGGCACTTTATCAAAAAGAAAAGGCTTTTACCTGTGAGATCTAGAAACTATCTCTAATATAAGTAACTACTCTGAGGCTGTTTCCTCATCTAGGTCAATCAACTCCTGTGGTTTTTTTTTTTTTTACTTTTATTCTTGTACTGTAGCTATGCAGTTAAGTTTTTTTGTACAAGCCTTTACAAATAATACTTCATATTCCTTATTTCTCTAGTTATCTATCAGTCTTTAATTCTGTCATCCAAAATATTAATAGCCCCTTCCATCATAACAGATAATCATATAGTTGGAAACTTGGGCTTTCAAGCCATGAGACTTTTAAGAAGGGATGAGACAATAATTCCTGTGCCAGGGTTTATATTGTAGTTTTTGAGTAGGTTTGAATGTAGTCTTTCAGTATTGTACAATGTCTCTCCAATATGTCTTTTTACTAATAGAGTGATTTCTAGAAATAATGCTTTTACATAAAACATAAATAGCCATGTTTGTTTCTACATTGTCACCTTATTTAACTTTGTAGTCATTTAAAATGTAGTCATTTAAAAAATTATCTTATTTCTTCAACTGCTAATTCACACAATAACAGAATACATCTAAGTTCATCTAGACTTAAGCATAATGATTTTAGACTGATTTTAGGTTAATTTTACACATGGGCTTTAAACAGAATGTTATTCATGTACACCTCTCCCTTCCTACTGTAGGATCAATTGACCAATTTTCAACAGTTGACCAAGCAGCTTCATGTAACTAATGAGAACATAGAAATGGTAAGTGAAAATATCCATTTAGTGTACTTGTTGATATAAACTAGAAATTGTGACTTTAATATTTATTTATGCTAATAAAAATCAATAACAAAAAGGCCCACATATGTGAAATGGAAATAAGTAGGCAGTACTCTTTTCTCTTTATCAGTCTTTTCCTTTCACATTCAATAACATGACTGTGTTCACAATACTTACTGGAGACCTAAAGCTAATATCTTTCTGAGATATCACCTAATCTAATATTATTCTTAGGGTCCTTGATAGGATCTCTTGAGAGTAACCTAGACTCTGAGCTTCTCAAGAGTAGGACTCAGGCTTTATTCTTAGTATTTCATTTAGCATGCTGGTAGGTATATAATAAGAACTGTGGAACTGTTAAATGAATAACCAGTTTCTTAAAAATAATAGGACATTAAGAATCATTTGTTAGTTCAACTAACAAATGATTGGTACCTCAAATTTAGATGTATCAATTACACCAATAGATGTAACTGGTACATCTAAATTTCTCTTTTTTTCTAAAAGAAATGTAATAGTTAGCCTTCCTTGTTCTGCTCACTACCTTTTTTCTCCTCTCACTTTTCTTTTTCTCTTCTTTTCCCTCCTTTTCTTTTCCTTTCTTTTTGGAATTTTATTTTACCTCATTGTTAAGTAATACAATTATGACATCCCGGGTAATTCCTCTCTTTCCTTTCTTCAGTTTGCTTAGCACCTCTGCTAATTCTCGTTAGTACTTAATGAAAATGTCTCTGTTTAACAGTGGAGTTGTGCCATCAAAAGTAAGTTATTCAATTTTTTTCTGCTTTTCAAAATTTTCTCCTTAACCATGTTAAAAAAATTATTAAATAAATTTTACCTTATTTCACTTTTGTTACTTCTAATCACTTAAAATTTTTGATAACATACTTTGTAGACATTTTAAATAGTATTAAAGTACTCCAGAACAAAATGACCAATATCTATAATTAAGAAATCATATTTCTATATGAAATTAATAGTTTAACCTCACATCACAATTATTAGTTCTTTCAGTATATCTCTTAGAATTGCAGAGATTATATAGTCCTTTGGTATCATATACCACAGGATCCCTATTTTGTTATAAGCAACCCCAAATCATTCCGATGAAAGTCATGGGAAATGAATATTTGAGTATATAGAAAATATGTTAAAAATTTGCACAGCACAAGAATTCATAGATTTTAGCCAAAACTAATGGGAAGTGATGGGTACAATAAAAGTGATAAAGAAGTAATAAGATGGATGAAATAGTTGTGTTACAAAGAACAAAGAAGAGACTATCCTGGTGGTTAAAATAAAGGTATATGGTAAGAGAAATTTTAAAACTTAAGCATTTTTTTAAATGTACTTACTGGTTATCAAACAAGACTGCTAAGTGAGAAGGGCCATAGTTAAATAATTGTAAAGATCTTGTGCATCTCAAGAGCATTTAGAGAATAGTCACAGGAGCGCAAGTTTGAGTCAAAATCAAACTTGAAGAAAAGTACTCATTAAAAAGTTTTCTGATTCCACGAATAAGCTGAGTAAATGAATAGGTCCCTATAGATGTATAGTCTTTCCATGAGTACACAAGAAGTAAATATCCTTCATAACCAATGCACATTTGTAACATAGAAAAGGTAGAATCCCCTGATGTGAATGGTACATGAAAGTACAAGTTTATTATGACTTGGGAGTTCACATTTCCTATAGATTTTCTTTACTGAAATCATATTCTTTTTTTGAGATTTGTTCATCTCTATAAAATTACTCAAAAATATTTTCTAATTGCATATTAATTTCCTTTCACTGTCAAAGATTTTCTAGTTGCAAGAGAAATGTGCCTCTATCTACAAACTCCTGTCCTACTTGGTAAAACAGGGACAACATATGAAATAATCATGATCGATGACTGAAAGGGATGCTTCCCTGATGAATCTCCAAATTCTAGAATATTAATATATTAATATATTAATATTAATATAGTATGTAATTTTCTATGTAATAACCATATTCAGAGAACACCATATTCAGTTGTTGAGCTCTGCTAGGCTTGCTAACAAGTTAGCTCCCAACACTAGCTTTTTAAAATTCACAATTCCAATTTATACTTCTCCTGAATACTCTACATTATTTACTTTTAAGGTGCTTCCAAATGATAAAAAAAAAAACCACACACACAAGCATTAATTATTTTAGTGCCAAGACAGTATATATAATAAAATGTTAACTGTACATTACAGACGTACATAGAAGAATTCAGAGTTGTGAATCAGTATGGACTGAAGTCATTGAGATAGTTTCACAGGAGAATTTGAAATGATATTAAAGGTCATCTATTTCCTTAAATGATATAGGCATCCTTTTATTAAATGCTTTTGAGTTAGATGATCATCTAGACTCTGCATTAACTATTCCCTTGTAAGAGATTTATCACTTCCTCAAAGAGTCTGTGCTTTTCAATTCTGATTATTAGAAAGCTGAACTCTGGGGCACCTGGGTGGCTCAGTCAGTTAATCGTCCGCTTTTGGCTCAGGCTGTGATTTCAGGGTCCTGGGACATAGCCCTGTGTCAGGCTCTCTGTTCAGCAGGGAGTCTGCTTCTCCTCCTGACCATGCAGCCCACCCCGCTCATGCACTCTCTCTCTCAAATAAAATCTTTAAAAAAAAAGAGAAGAAGAAGAAAGCTAAAATCTTGTTAAATTTCCTCCCATTGATATATGGTTTTATTCTTTTGGAGTAACAGAACAAGCTCACTTCTTCAAATCAACTCTTTAGTTTGCATGTAACCATTAATGTCTTTCCTGATTCGTGCCGTTTTGCACCCATTTTTTTTTTTTTCAACTCTTCTGGTATGGTATAATTTACCTGTCTCTCCATTATTCTGTTTTTTTTTTTTTTTCCTTGCATGTGATAGTTGGTCTCTTAAATTGTAGTCTGTGCATAAGAGACTCTTAATGTCACAAAACAAACTGAGGGTTGCCAGGGGGAGGGGGTCAGGGAGAGGGTGGTTTGGTTATGGACATTGGGGAGGGTATGTGCTATGGTGAGTGCTGTGAAATGTGTAAACCTGGAGATTCACAGACCTGTACTCCTGGGGCTAATAATACATTATATGTTAATAACAAATAAAAAATTATAAAAAGTTGTGATCTGTGAATTGAACACTAAATTCTGGTCTACAGTAGTCTATTTCCCAAAATAAAGATAAAGATTCAGTCTTCAGGCTTTCTTTTATGTTTCAGCGGAGGTGTTCATTCATTTATTCCTTAAAGGTGTAAGTACTAAGAATGTATTAAATCATATGCCAGTCACTGGGAATTCTAGGAGAAAGTAGTTTTCAAAAAGTGACTCATATTGTAGTATGAACTTTAAATTTAGTGTTTGAATATAATGCAATGTGCATTGTAAAAGTGCATATAAAGTTTTATCAAAGTGCAGAAAGGAAACAGTTATTTCTGTCTTAAAGTGAATAGATGATGGCAGAATGGAATTCTTATTCCGGAGGGAAATAAAATAGTGTATTAAAAATACAAAGTCAATACGATTGGGTAGAGTATGAGAGAAGCACAGTGAAAACTGCTTTCAGGAAAAGCAGTTGGAGAGATGTGTGTATGATCTGTTGGGATGGGAAAAAACTGAAATCAAGACTGTCAGTTAGGAGGTAACTATTCTATGTTGACTTTTCCCATAAGGCATGTAGATAATGATGATAAGGATAAGGAATTTGTGCCTTCATGGTAAAGTCATCACTTAGAGAAGAAAATCAATTCCCTTAGAAAAATTTTTCCTACACTTGGAAGACTGCTTCCTATATTCCGTTAGGTTCCTTTTTAGGCTAACCCTGAGAAAGAATTCTAAAGCATGCCATGTATTTAGGAGACAATACCAGGGAGTACCAGTAGGGGAATGGGAAAGTGAGACTGGGAAGAGAGAATAAGGCATCCAGAGGGTTTCGAAGGATCATGCAAATTAATACCTTGGTTAACTGAAACTTAATCCTACCAGTGGACTCTGGAAGCGGGTGTAGAACAGGCTCAGACTTACTCCACCATGGGGTACAGGAGTTTGGTGTATTTACATCCCAGTTCTCTTCAGTCATTGTTATGTGACTTAGGTAAACAAAGAAGGCTCAAATGGCCAAAGAAAAACCATAAGACATCAAAAAGCAGTTGTATATAATTTGAAGTGAAGCAGGTGTCCACTAAAATAGTAAAGTAAAAGCAAGGAAAGATTGCCAAGGTTATATTTTACTGTCAAAAACTCTAATCATTATCATGACTTAGTTTCTTTCTACTTATATGCTCTACAGTTAATCTTTAAAGATGTAGTTTTAAATGTTCTAATACTGAATGTTTCTAATTTTTTTTCTGTGGCAGACTAACCAACACTTTCTGAAAGCAGTAACTGAACAAAATGTGGAAATCGAGCGACTCCGAAAACAACTGAGGTATTTTCAAAAATGAATTTTGTTATTTTATTAATAATTATTTTTCTTCAGAATAAGTGATGATGCCACAGTTTTTCCATGAGCATTTTTTTCTTCCCTTTAAGTTTCTGTCAATAGCTTTCTGTATTTATGATCTGTTAGTACTGAAAAAGATTGAAATTGTGACACTTAGCAGGAGGCAACTATAATATATATATATACACACACACACACACACATATATATGAAGGGATGTTCCATGAAGGTAAAACCAGTGCCTATGGAGGACAATCAATTCTCATAGAAATATTTTTTCTGCACATATCTTTGTATTCCCCAATAAGCAGACCCTGAGAAAAGGGATTTAGGTGTAATATGAGTGAGCACCAGTAGAGGAGTGGGGAAGTAAGACTGGGAAAAAGACAAAGCCAATAGAGGGTTTTTAAAAAATCAGGTGACTTAATACTATACATGTTTATTGTGGCTCAGTGGTTTAATAATCATTGCATTAATAGACTTCACAGGAAAAACTTTTTCACTTTATTTCCCCCTTATTCATAATACTTAAAATTCACAAGTATAGACATAATAGAGTTTTGCTCTATGATGGAGTCATTTAGAAGTATCTTTAAAGTATAATATGAATTAACATTTTATAAAAAATATAAATTTCTACATTGAATTTAGATGTCACATCTTAGTCTCCTCCAATCTATGACAATTCCTCAGTCTTTGGCTTTCATCATTTCAAAGCTTCTGAAGAGTACTCACCAGTTATCTTGTTCCTTTGATGTTTTCTCAGGATTTAGGCTGTGGTTATGAATTTTTATGAAGAATACCACAGGTGAAGTGCCTTTCTCATCTTATCACATCAGGGGATACATGATATCAATAAGTCTTATTACTAGTGATGTAAACTTTGATCACATGCAAGGTGGTATCTATCAGGCTTCTCCACTGTTACCCTTTTTCCCTTTCCAGGGGTTTGTCACAGTGTCCAGCCCCACTCTAGGACAGAGAAATTGGGTTTTGCCTCCTGGAGGGAGGAGCATCAAGACATCTGTGGACTTATGTTAAGCCTCCACAGTAATTAATAAATACTTTGGGGGAGATATTTTGAGGCTATACAAATATCCTGGTTCTATAATTTAGATGTTTTCAAAAGCCATTTTTACATATATCATTTCCTTTGCCCATCCTAAGAATCCTTAATTTAATGAATAAATGGACTGAAAATGAAAAAAATATATATATAAATTTCTGTTTGTTAAATGAACCTTGCTATTTATTTTTATACCATCATGTATTTTGCCCCACAAAATATTTTGCTTTTTTAATAATTTATTTTATAGAATTTTATGTACCACTTTTTATATTTTTATTGCCTTAATCAACTTCTTAATTTAAATAAATTTACTTTCTTTTCCCCTAGACATTTCTAGTTGTGAGCTCTTATTTGGTCTTCCTTGTTTCTTTAAATGTTATTAATTTACAGTTTAAAACAGTAATGGTTTATTTAATTGCAAGATTTTGTTCATTTTTTCAAGATGGAAGTGGTTTTTTTAAATTATAAAAGTAATGTAAGTCCATTATAGAAAACTCTAGATAGTATAAAAGTATAACAAGTTGCAGTACAATTCTGGCACTAACCATAGTTAGTCCAGACTCCACAAGTTAATAGCATAATTCCCAACAAGACTATGCTCACTAAGACACAAGTTCAGGGATCCTCAGGCCGCCCACACGTCTGACCAATTGGCTATACTGTGTTCCAAATAACCTACCAGGCTTAGTAATTCTCTAGAATGGCTCAGGGAACTTATGATTACTTTTATTATAAAGGTCACGGATCAGAACCAGCCAAAAGAAGAAACCCACAAGGTGAGGTCTAGGAAGGTCTCAAAATTTGAACTTTCATGTCCTCTGTCCATGGAACCAGGGAGCATCACCCTCCTGGTGTATCTCATGTTCACAAACCAGGAAGCTCACCTAAGCCTTGGTGTCCGGAAATTTTATTGGATTTTTATTATTTGCATATGATTTATGTTAAATGTAAATACATATACTTTTAATGATATTTCTAAAATGACTGCATCATAGAAAAAAACTTAGACTATACTTCTGAAATTTAAGTATTATGACTGTTTGAACTGGCCACTTGATTGAACTCAATCTCTAATCTCCCTCCCCTCCCTGGAGGTCAGGAATTTGGGCCTGTATCATAGGGCTCAAAGCTCCAACTCTCTGATTACATGGTTGCTCTTTCCAGTATGGCGCAGCTCCTTTCTGAAACTATTTAGGGTCCTAACTTGAGTCGCTTTAGCATAAACTCAGATGTGGTCCCAAAGACCTACTGTAAATAAAAAGATACTGCTAGCCATTTGTATGTCTTCATGAAGAAGTGTCTGTTCATATCTTCTGCCCATTTTTTGATATGCTTATCTGTTTTGTGTGTGTTGAGTTTGAGGAGTTCTTTATAGATCCTGGATATCAACCTTTTGTCTGTACTGTCATTTGCAAATATCTTCTCCCATTCTGTGGGTTGCCTCTTTGTTTTGACTGTTTCCTTTGCTATGCAGAAGCTTTTGATTTTGATGAAGTCCCCAAAGTTCATTTTTGCTTTTGTTTCCTTTGCCTTTGGAGACGTATCTTGAAAGAAATTGCTGTGGCTGATATCGAAGAGGTTACTGCCTATGTTCTCCTCTAGGATTCTGATGGATTCCTGTCTCACATTGAGGTCTTTTATCCATTTCAAGTTTATCTTTGTGTACGGTGTAAGAGAATGGTCGAGTTTCATTCTTCTATATATAGCTGTCCAGTTTTCCCAGCACCATTTATTGAAGAGACTGTCTTTTTTCCACTGTATATTTTTTCCTGTTTTGTCAAAGATTATTTGACCATAGAGTTGAGGGTCCCTATCTGGGCTCTCTACTCTGTTCCACTGGTGTATGTGTCTGTTTTTATGCCAGTACCATGCTGTCTTGGTGATCATAGCTTGTAGTAAAGCTTGAAATCAGGTAACGTGATGCCGCCAGTTTTATTTTTGTTTTTCAACATTTCCTTAGCAATTCGGGGTTTCTTCTGATTCCATACAAATTTTAAGATTATTTGCTCCAGCTCTTTGAAAAATACCAGTGGGATTTTGATCAGCATGGCATTAAAAGTATAGATTGCTCTAGGCAGTATAGACATTTTAACAATGTTTATTCTTCCGATCCAAGAGCATGGAATGGTCTTCCATCTTTTTGTGTCTTCTTCAATTTCTTTCATGAGTGTTCTGTAGTTCCTCGAGTATAGATCCTTTACCTCTTTGGTTAGGTTTATTCCCAGGTATCTTATTGTTCTTGGTGCTATAGTAAATGGAATTGATTCTCTAATTTCCTTTTCTGTATTTTCATTGTTAGTGTATAAGAAAGCCACTGATTTCTGTACATTGACTTTATATCCTGCCACGTTACTGAATTGCTCTATGAATTCTAGTAGTTTGGGGGTAGAGTCTTTTGGGTTCATCATCACTAGCCATCAGGGAGATTCAAATTAAAACCACATTGAGATACCACCTTACACCAGTTAGAATGGCCAAAATTAGCAAGACAGGAAACAACATGTGTTGGAGAGGATGTGGAGAAAGGGGAACCCTCTTGCACTGTTAGTGGGAGTGCAAGTTGGTGCAGCCACTTTGGAGAACAGTGTGGAGATTCCTCAAAAAATTAAAAATGGAGCTTCCCTATGACCCTGCAATTGCACTACTGGGTATTACCCCAAAGATACAGATGTAGTGAAAAGAAGGGTCATCTGTACCCCAGTGTTCATAGCAGTAATGACCACAGTCGCCAAAATGTGGAAAGAACCAAGATGCCCTTCAACGGACGAATGGATAAGGAAGATGTGGTCCATATACACTATGGAGTATTATGCCTCCATCAGAAAGGATGAATACCCAACTTTTGTAGCAACATGGGCAGGACTGGAAGAGATTATGCTGAGTGAAATAAGTCAAGCAGAGAGAGTCAATTATCATATGGTTTCACTTATTTGCAGAGCTTAAGAAATAACATGGAGGACATGGGGAGATGGAGAGGAGAAGGGAGCTGAGGGAAATTGGAAGGGGAGGTGAACCATGAGAGACTATGGACTCTGAAAAACAGTCTGAGTGTTTCGAAGTGGCGGGGGCATGGGAGGTTGAGGGAACAAGGTGGTGGGTATTAAGGAGGGCACATATTGCATGGAGCACTGGGTGTGGTGCAAAAACAATGAATACTGTTAAGCTGAAAAGAAATTTTAAAAAATTTAAAAAAGATACTGCTACTATGGCGGGGGTGGGGTATAGTGGTGGGCTTTCAATTTTAAATAGAGTATTCAGAATAAATATCACTGAGCAGTTGAGATTTGAACAAAGACTTGAAGAATGTGAACATTTCCATACAATTGAGGGAAAGAGTGTTCAAAGTATAGAATTTGCCATTGCATAGTTGGAAACATACCTAGGGAACAGCAAGGAAGTTGGTTGTCTCTGTGATCTATTGCTGAGTAGCAAACCATTCCAATATTTTGTGACTCAAACAATAACCCATTTAAGCTTACGATATGAGGGACAATAGAGCAGTTTTCTGGTCTGGGCTTACTGGGCTATATCTGCTAGACTTGCCCATGTGTCTCTAGTCAGATGGTTGGTCCACTTAAAATGCAATAGTTGGCAGTGGGTGATAAACCTCTCTGGCAATCAGCAGTTTCTTTACCAGGACAACAAGGAAAGTCTTACTTCTTCACTTGGTCATGGCAGGATTCCCAAAGATAGTAAGAGAGAGATCTCAGTGTACAAATACATTTCAAGCCTCTCTTGAGTCTTATTTGTTAATTACTTATGGCAAAGAAAGTCACCAGGTCAACCCAAATTCAAAGGATAGGGAAATAGATAACCCTCTTGATGGGAATATTTTCAGCATCATGTTACAAAGATGTGGATGTAGAGTGGGAAGAATTTGGGGCCATTTTTTATACTTTCTCTTACCTGGTATACAGAGTAGACTGAAACAGAGTAAATGAGAGCAGTAAGAGATTAAGTCAGAAATGTTATGAAAAGTGGAAGACGAGGTCATATGGGGCCTTATAGGCTATTGTGAGGACTTTGATTTTTTGCTGTGGGTGAAGTAGGAATGGTTTTTTTGTTTCTTTTTTAGGAATGGATCTTAATAGAAGATTGACATGATCTGACTTATATTTTATTTGATTGATCATTCTGACTGCCATATTGTAAATAGACAGTAATGAGGGGAAAATGGAAGCAAGGAGACCAGTGAGAAAGCTATCACAGTAACCCAGGCAAAAAAATCATGTTGACTAGGACTGTGGTGGTGACAGTGGGAGATGGTTAAGATGTGGTCACTTTCTGGATATCTTTTTTTAATGTTTTATATGATAGATTTAAGAGGATTTACTGATTGGGTGAAGGAACCAGAGAGATTGAGTCATCAAGGGTGACCTGTGGGGGTTTTTTTTGTTCTGTTTTTGTTTTTGTTTTTCCATAAGCAACTGAAGAATGAACGCAGAACTCTATGTATAGGTGGCCACATTTGATGGGGATGGAGAAGTTGGGCCATATTGAGTTTGCAGTAACTACTGGAAATCCTAATGCTGATAACTGTTAGCAAGCAGTTCAGTAGAGATCTGGACTTAAGATAGGAGATGTTTGATGATCAACATAAGAATAGTGTTTAGAGCCATGAGACTGGGATAGATAAGTACACGTGACTCATGAACAGCACAGGTTTGAACTTCATGTGTCCATTAAGATGCAGATTTTTATCAATAAATACATCCAGTATTGTAAATGTATTTTTTTCTTCCTTAGAATTTTCTTAACATTTTTTTCCCTAAGTTACTTTAAGAATACAGTATATAATATGTATAACAAAAAATATGGGTTAATCAACTGTAAATGTTATCACTAAAGCTTCTGGTAAACAGTAGGCTATTAGTAGTTAAGTTTTGGGGGTATCAAAAGTTATATGTGGATTGTTGACTATATGGGGGGGGTTGGTGCTCCGTGTTGTTCAATGGCCAACTTTTTTGAATAGGAAGACTAAATTCCCTAATGAGAATAAATCTTCCCAGATCCTTAAAATTAATCTCAGTGTAAATTGTGTTAAAACCCCTATATTTTGTGTATATATGTGCCTGAGAGAAACTTGGTAATCTAATCCTAACATCATTAAATAGGGAAGTGCCATTTGCCAAGGCCATTCTGTAGAAGAATAAAAAGCAGTGTTATTTGTAAGAGCATGAGTTTGACAAAATAGAACAGAATAAAGAGTAAATAGAAATTTAGTATATGACAGAGGGGGGATTATAAATCAGTAGGAAAACAATCATATAAGGATTGGTGGCTATCCATGAAAAAAAAGTCTGTAAGGTTTTGCTTTTCACATTTAAGTATTTATATGTTTTTATGGATTAAGCATCTAAATGTAAAAAGCAAGACTGTATAGATTTTTTTTTTTTAATATCGAACAATCTCTCTTGAACATTTTGCTAGGGAAGTGGTTTTTTTTTAATTTTTAATTTTTCTATTAACATATAATGTATTATTAGCCCCAGGGATACAGGTCTGTGAATCGCCAGGTTTACACACTTCACAGCACTCACCATAGCACATACCTTCCCCAATGTCCATAACCCAACCACCCTCTCCCTACCCCCTCCCCCTAGCAATCCTCAGTTTGTTTTGTGAAATTAAGAGTCTCTTATTGTTTGTCTCCCTCTCGATCCCATCTTGTTTCATTTATTCCTTTCCTACCCTCCCAAACCCCCCATGTTGCATCTCTACTTCCTCTTATCAGGGACATCATATGATAATTGTCTTTCTCTGATTGACTTATTTTGCTAAGCATAATACCCTCTAGTTCCATCCACATCGTTGCAAATGACAAGATTTCATTTCTTTTGATGGTTGCATAGTATTCCATTATATTTATATACCACATTTTCTTTATCCATTCATCTGTTGATGGACATCTAGGTTCTTTCCATAGTTTGGCTATTGTGGGCATTGCTGCTATAAACATTCGGGTGCACGTGCCCCTAGGGAAGTGTTTTTTAATCAAAATTTAAATCCAGGCCAAAAAGGAAAGATTGATATATTTAAATATGTTAAATGTAAAACTTCTATTAAAAAATCAGTATGTCAAATGAAAAAGCAACTCTTAGTCTGTGAGAAGACATTTGCAATGCATATAATTAATAGTACATTAGTGTTGAGATACATTAACTAGGCATCAGTAATAATAAGTAAAAGTCCAAGAATTGGGCAAAGTATATGAACATTTCAAAAGTCATAGCAATCAAGAAAATGCAAGTTAAAATAATGCGATACTATTTCTAAATACTGCTACTGAAATAATGTGATAATTGTGATACCAATTATCAGTATCAGAAATGTGTGGAGTATAATAACAAGGTACAAAAGGAAATTACAGTACAGGATGATATAGTTTATATATTTTAAATACTTTAAACAGTAATGTATATTGGTTATGGATATATACTTTTTTAGTTCTATACATATCAGGGTATGTAGTAAAATAAAATGTATATATGTTGTATGTGTATATATATTATAAAAGAAAAAATTTAAAAATTACTAGGACTGATCTACCCTAACTTCAAGTTAATGATTGTCTGTATTCGTAGAAGTGGGGCATTGGAAGCAGCCTAAGTGTGTGTCACTGAGGAAATGGATAGGTAAAATGTAGTGTTTGCATCCTGTGGAATACTGTGAATCATTTAGAAACATGTATTTACATGTAAAGGTATAGTTTTGGCAACATAGATCTAAAAAACAAGGCTTTATTAAAGTAAAAAGGGATATGGATCTATAACATTAAAAACACATGCTTGTAGGGGCCCCTGGGTGGCTGAGTCGGTTAAGTGTCTCCTGGGATTGAGCCCAAATTGGGCTCCCTGCCCAGCAGGGAGCCTGCTTCTCCCTCTCCCTCTGCTGTCCCCCTTGCTTATGCTCTTTCTCTCTTTGTCAAATAAATAAAATATTTTTTTTAATGCATGCAAATAACAATATACATTTTACCAGTATATGTGTATGTCCAAGAATATATTGCATTTTCATGTGAACCTACAAAGTGAGGAATGAGAGAGGGATTGGGAATCAACAGAAAAATAAAAGAAACAAATGAGAGCAGTTTTTCACAGCTAATAGTGAAATGGGTCATGGAAAGAGTAGTGTGATTAGCTCCACTCTGCGCTCAAGGTTCAGAAAGAGTAGAAGAAAAAAGAATGTGACTTACAGTGTACATAGGATGAACCAGGGTGTGGATATTCTGGAAGGAAGATGAATAAGGAAATTGATTCATAAAGACTTGCGGTCATATGATAATAGAAACTTAAAATGCATGTAAAAGATTCCATATAGGAAAAATGGGTGGAACTTGGTAATATAGGACTAAAGGACAGGGGAAGGATTTTAGAATTTTATTGCTAAAGTTATCTTAATGATCATCTTAGTTTAACTGCCAGTTTTACGGAAGAAACCAAACTGAACCAAAGGTTCAGGAATTGTCTTATCCAGGGTTGCACAACAAATTCATGGAATTGGAATTCTGATCTTATAATTGCTAATCTGGTGAGTTTCTAAACCTGGCTTTCTGACAGTATTCACAGAAGTAAGAAAGTCCAGAATGAGAGTTAATTATTAAAGGATCATGAGTGCTTACATTGACTTTTGACATCTGCATGGAAGTTTCATTTGTTTTTTGGACATTTAGGCCTAAAGATTTTAAATTAAGGTTAGATATCAGTAAAGGTAGTTGTGATTTTCTAAAGCCTAAAAGTTTTTAAGTGTTTAATTGTCCGTGAGCAATTTTGCCACAATATTTACTGACAATATTCTGTAGCTTAGCATTAAGCAGTTCATGGTTGTATACATAAAACTATGCTTGCTTTTCCTGCCACAGATTTGGAGAAACATAAGGATAAGCAGATGCTTCTTTTAGAGTAGAGGGTGTTGCTTTCAAGCTTGACAGATTCTGAATGATGGGGCATATTGACATTACCAGAACTTGGGTTTTTGAGATGCCCCTAAAACTATGGCAAGAATAAATAAATTGAAAACTCTTTAAATGCTAGATTTGTTTAAGTTTGTACTTATACTGAAAACAATTAGTTTCATTTGCTGTCTGGTTTTATAGTGCAAAAAAAAATAGAATCATAGGAACTTATAATGAAAGCTTTTATCTTTTCCTTCTCAGTAGTGTCTGGTGAGGCTCTGTCATAGATAAAACTCTCTAACCTAGTTTCTAAGAACCTTCATTCACCAGTCCCCACCCCCACCCTTCCAGTTATGTACAGACTGCTCAAAGTAGTCATTTTACTGTTTCTCGTGGAAAAGTTTTGGTTTCTTCCTTTTGCCTTTGATCATTATTCCGTTTCTCAGAAAACTTACAACTTTCAAAATCTGGTTAAAATCTGCCTTCTCCAGGACTTCTCTCAATTCATCACACCAGATTTTTTCTCTTTTCTTGTTGATATACTCAGCATCTATTCACTTTAAGATGAGATTTTATGCTATTTCTCTTTTAGTTCTTTTTTTTTTTTTTTGGTCATATATTTTGTTTATAACATATATTTAGCTAACTTATGGAAATGATTATTTTTCAAATCATGTGATCACATTGTACATCTGCCTTTTTTTTTTTTTTTTTAAATTTTACAGAGCAAGTGAGCATGAGCTGCAGGACGAGCAGTGGTGGGGTGGGGCAAGAGGGAGGTGGGAAGAAGCTCAAGCTGACTGCACTGAGGGCAGAGCCCAATGTGTGGCTCAGCCTCACAATCCTGAGATCATTACCTGAACAAGATTCTAAGCAGGTATCAGAGGCTCAACCGAGTAGGCCACGAGCAGGGTAAGAGCAGAGGGAGCAGAGCAGGAGAAAGAGAGAAGCAGACTTTCCACTGACTGTAGAACCCGATGCTGGACTCTATCCCAGGATCCTGAGATAGTGACCTGACCTGAAATCAAGGGCCAGCTGCTTAACCCAAGTGAGCCACACAGTCACCCCTCAAAAATAACTTGTAAAAGGGCATAACTGTAAAGATTGACTAAAGCACTTGCATAGAGATCCTTATTAACCTTTCATCAGATTGGCATCATCAGAATATTTATTAAAAAAAATTTTAGCCACTAAAGAATGATCTCATTAGCAGACACAGATATTATCTTCATATAAAGAATCTGTAACTTGTCAATCACCTTATTTTATATTTATTGAAAACTTAAACATATACATGTGTGCTCAGTGTAGAAACGGTCCTTAATAAGTTTCTGTATGATATAGCCTCAAAATTGTTGTAATTGGACTCATTTCACACATCTTTTGTGGATTCAACAATTTCCAAAGATGAGATCCCATTCAGTTTTTCTAGCTTGAGGTTTTTTGTTATTTTCACTCACATAGGTCAAAGATCCTAAACTGAGCTTCTTACCATAGTTCTTGAATCTTTTTATATTTGTGAATGACACCATCCAGTTCCTGCTTCAGAAAACCAGGAAGCATCCAAAATCCCTTGCTTTTCCAGCTCTACCCTCTAAATGTCTCTCAGGTCCTCCACTTTTTTATCACTATATTGTTACTGTTTTGCTTGGTCCATCAATGCTGTAGTAACCTCCAAATTAACTTAGCCCTCCCCACTTTCTTTTTTTGTAGTCCTCAAAATTATCTTTCTAAAATAAAGTCTAATCATGTCTGTCTTCTTTGATGGCTACTAAATGCCTGTAGGATTTAAATCCGATTACTCAAAATGACATTAAAGCCTTATGTGACTTGACCCCTGGGAACTTAACTCTGTATTTTGTCAGTCCTCACTTTAATTTCCTGAACTACTTTCGGTTTCCCAAACAAGCCATGCTATTTCATAACTCCCTACTTTTGTTCACATTGTCAGTCTGCCTAAAATGCCTTTTGCTGATAAATGTCTCAACTTTCAAGGTTCAGCTCAAGTGTCACATTTTCTAGAAGTCTTTTTCTAAATCTTTATGGTTTCTTCTTCCTTGCATAGGAACCAAGCATGCCTACCTTTGTGCTTCAGCTGTAGACTGCTCATACATCTGTCAGAGCATTTTTAACACTTTAGTGTATATAATTCTTTGCAAATTGATCTTTGCTAGTTTATAAACTCCTCATTTAGCCATTTTTATCTTGCCATCATCTAACACAGTGCTAGATATGTGACAAGTGACAAGTGCTCAAAAAACATTTTTTGAGTCATTAAGTCAGTTAAATAGTTAAATTGCTTCTCATTGGAGGGGCATAACTAAATTTATGTGGGTTTTTCATTAGTGTACTTCACCCTTAGTCTTTTGGGGCACAACTCTTTCCTTGGACTATAATTATTTAGAAAATTATATGTTAAATTCTTCAGTTGTGGAGTACTGTATGTCTGCTTAGTAGTTTTTCTAATGTACACCTGAAAAAAAAAAAAAAAACAACATTTGTAATCTAACTAATAGTAGCCTTGTGGATAAACTAAGAAATTTTTCAATATTTCCCATTATGGATCCAGGCTTTAACCTATATTGACTTTTAAATCTGTCTTTATAACTAATCATCTCTAGGTTTAAATGCATGATAGACACATTTGTGTATTTTTTATGTTTAGTGTTCTATTTAAATATGACATAAAATCCAGGAAATCTTTAAAATGTGATCATAAAATGCTTTATAACTGAATGGTTTTATTGAAGAGTGTAAGAGCTGATGTGATAGGAATGTTATTTTTGGTATAATCTTATTATGCTTAGTGCAACAAAGTTTAAGTTACATAAATCACTATGTATATTCATTGTGTTCATTAATTTTTTTATGGATGCATACTTTTTTCTTCAAAAATGTGCCAATAATTTTTTATATATTTTAGAAATATACGTATATACCTTTGCCATGTAATAGTTTTATTTTAGCTGAGATAACAGATTTTTCTCAGATGTTTCATGTCCAAATTTGAATAATATTGTATCGTCTATTATAAAAATGCTCTGGAAATCTGGAATTCATGGATCACCACTTTTGATTCATAGTGTTTCTTGGAAACTATCCCTCATGAGAGATGGCCCTGTGCAGGTGTGCTTGTCATAAGAATTGCCACAGTTGCTTATGTGTTGGCAGCTAATTTTCTGAGCATAGAAAACATGCATTAAGATAAGAAAAGGGCTTTGTTGGCATTTTCCTATCCCATCATACTCTTTGATTTCAGTGTTATTTACTACTTCAGTGTAAACTTTGAGGACAAATTACTTACAGTGGCGCCTGGGTGACTCAGTCAGTTAACCATCCAGCTCAGTTTTGGCTCAGGTCATGATCTCAGGATTGTGAGATCAAGACCCAAGTTGGGCTCTGCACTGGGTGTAATACCTCCTTAAGCCTGTTCTCTCCTTCTGCCCATGCCCCAACCCCTTTTTAAAAAAGGTAGGGGTTACTTACAGTCACCCCCTTCTCAAAAATGTTTTTCTTTTCCTTTTCATCTTTAGAGGGCATAAAGAATATTAGACTTACTTCTAGAACATACTGGTCAAGAGTAGAAACAAATTCATAACTTAATTGTATGGAACTTTTACCTCTAATAGGGGATTACTGTTTTACTTCAAACTATGTATCTTACTGGTATTTTATATTTTGCTAATACTCCACATTTGCACACCTAAACTAAGAATGTTCTTCTGAGTGGTGTGAAGTTTAAAGAGCATAGGCTTTGAAGTCAAACAGCTCTATATTTGTATTCTTATTTTTTTATTTTCTATTGACTTGGGCAGGATGCTTAACTGATTTAGCTCCAGTTTCCTCATCTTTGAAATAGAAATAAAATGAGCTTCTCTGCAGTTTTGCAATGTACTATACTTTTACTATCTATGCTCTCCTCCATTCTACTTTGATATCCAACCTATGTAAGTAGGCTTTTGTAAGATATATAAAGTAGTCCCTCTTAGTCTCTCTTTTGTGGGGTTCTCCCGAGACCTCCAGTATATAGATGTCACCTGATTTTCTTCAAATTACTATATTTTCTTTCCCTTTTTTGAAATTGCTTGGAAGAAGAATCTGTATGTACTGTAGTCACTCATTGGAATTTCTTTCAACTTAGATTTAGTCCCACCTCTCTAATCTTTTCCTCAAGTTTACTGGTACCTTTTACCTTGTTTGCCTGAAAACAAAATTTCCATTCTTTTTGACTGATGATTTTTCTGTCCTTCTTGAACATTTCTCTACTATCTTTTGTGTTTGTGCCCTGATTTCCTCTCTGACCTTTGTAGCTGTTTCTTTTCTTACTTAGCTTTTTCTGCTTCTTTAGTCTACCTACTTAAAGTAGACATTTCTTAAATTTCTAGCATATTATATGATCACATTTAACCTACCCAACTTAAAATTTAATCTCAGTAATACTGTTTCCCCGATATGTGCCTCTGGCAATGATCACTTTGTGGAGCTCTGTACTTGAATTGGTAAAGCAAAGATTTTCAAACTTTTTTTTTTTTTTAGCAGCAGAACCCTTTTAAAAATCTTATACATACAACCCCAATATATAAAAATGACATAAGTGGGACTGCTATGATTGAGGTAAGGAGTGCAAATCTTCCCTATCTTGTAATTAATACTGTCATCAAACCTAGGAATTTTGCTTGATACTTCTCTTTTGCTTTACCACCCCGACCCCATTCAAATCTTTTTGGCTCTATTTCCAGATTATCACAAATCCAATCATTACCACTCTCACCTCTATCCCAAGCCATCACTATCTCTTGCTTTTACGTCTTCTATCTGATCTCTCTACTTTCACTCTTATCCACTGTAAATCATTCACTATACACCAGCCCAAGTAGTCTCCTCAAAACATAAAACAAATCACATTACTCACCTGTTTTAACACTCAGTGGATTTTCATTGCAACTGGAACAAATCGCAAATTTCTTACTGTGTCCAAAGGTACTTATATGATAGGACCTCTCTGCCTTCCTCTCTGATTTCTACTTTTTTTTCTGTAATACATCCTAGCTAATTGTAATTTCTCGAAGTACCTTTCTTCTACTATTTGCATTTATTGTTAATTCTCTCTGCCTTACAACTTTCCCTAGATTTCCCTAAGTTGACTCCATTGTCCTTTAGACCTTAGCTCAAATATCCTTGCTAAGACAGGCTCTTCCTGATGATCCATGTCTTTCTCTCTTTGTTCTATACCATGTGCTTCATAGCATTATCACACTCTGAAATTACTTCATTTATTTTTTTACATATATATTGTCTTTCTCCCTCTACTACATTGTAAACTTAATGAGGACAAGGGCTTTGTCTCCCTTGCTTACTACTGCATCACCAGTGCTGACAATAGTACTTAGTATAGTTTACATTATGTGCTTAATGAAATAAATCTAGGGCTCCAGAAATACAGTGTAAAAAAGAAAACTGAATGAGTCACCAACACTTGAAGCTAAACGTGTCCTGACTGTATTCACAGTGTCTGGCATGTTACAAGCATTCAATAAATATTTGTTCAAAGAATGAATGGATGGAATCTCTTAGATTCTATCCTGGTAAAATCTATGCCATCTTACCCATTGGAACTGCTTACTTATTGTCGACATTACTCTAGATCTTTCCTGCCTCTGGCTCATTTATTATGATCTATTGGTTAAAGGAGGAGACAGAACAATCATTCTAGTCCAACCTTTTTCATAAATGCCAGATTTGTTTACTTTATTTATTTTTATTATATTCAGTTAGCCAGCTTATAGTATATTAGTTTTTGATGTACAAATGCCAGATTTAAATTCTGAAAGTACAGCTCTGATTCCATTTTTTGAGCAAGTCCTTGCATTTAAAGTAATACAGATCACTTAACTTGTTAATTGACCCACATTGTAACCTCCCATCACCTTTCCAGTCTTATTTCCCATCTTCTCTAAGCAAGTCCTTCACTTTCCTACCTTCATGCTAGTACTTGTTCCTTCCTGAAGCTTCTCTTTGTCTCTGCTTGTGAAATTCACCATTTCTCAGCCAATTCTCATTTTAAATACCTCCTGCTTCAATATTCTCTGAACTAAATGCAAATATACTACCTACTCTGAATCATAATACTTTCTTGTTATCTTGGGTAGTGCTTGAAGAAGTGTGCTTTGTGGCCCTTCTAAAGATAACTATAGGACGCCTGGGTGGTTCAGTCCTTAAGTGGCTACCTTTAGTTCAGGTCATGATCCCAGAGTCCTGGGATCCAAGCCATGCATCAGACTCCCTACTTGGCGGGGAACCTGCTTCTCCCTCTCCCACTCCCCCTGCTTGTGCTCCCTCTCTCGCTGTCTCTCTCTCTTTCAAATAAATAAATAAAATCTTTTAAAAAAATAAAATAAAGATTACTGTATCTCACCTATCTTTGTGTGCTCTGTACTACCTAGCAAAACATCTTTTGTGTCTGATACATGACAGGTGTGTGGTAAAACTTTTGAACATGTCCATTGCATAAGCCTATATAATAACAGAAAATTAATGTGTTCTCTAGATTTTTAGTGGTATTTTAAAGTTGTAACACTCTAAAACTATATTTGTAATCATTATTTACAATATTTTTGCAAAGATAAACATGTTGATTATGAGTTATTGTGTAAAATCTAAGACAGTAGCTGTAGAATCAACTATAGTGATTCTGAAGAAGAGAGATGCCAGGTACTACCCTTCCTTCCCCTCCCCCCAATATTCTGAAATAAGACTCAGAGACTATGCACATATGGTTGCAAAAAGCTCACTCTCATACACAGAAAATATAGAGAACTACTAATATGATAGAAAATTATATTCTTACATAGAATTCAGCATTTTGAACTAAATTATATATAATTTTGAACTAAATTAGATAAAAATTTTATACAAATGAACTATGTTTAGACTGTGGAACCTCTCTTAAAATTTTAATAGCTCAGTACATGAATTATTATCCATTGTTTTTAGAGTTTCTCAGCAAGCTTCTGTCTTTTGAATAGGTTTAATCATTACACTACAGAGATTGAAAGGAGAGAAAATTAAAATAAAACTTTTCCAAAAATAAATAAATAATAAATTAAAAAATAAAATACAAGAACTTGTTCTTCTTATTTCAGTTTCCTAAAAACAGCAGTGATCTTAAAAATTCAGAACTTTGTCTAAAATTATGTTTGGGGGTTTTCAGAAGTTTTTAAGCACAAATAATTGGTTTATTTATACTAGATAATTACAGAAGTACTTATTAAAGTACCTGATGTGTGCATTTTTCTTTTACATTTAAAAATTTAGAATATTTGGGGTGCCTGGGTAGACTCAGTTAAGCTTTTGCCTTCATCTCAGGTCATGATCTCGGGGTCCTGGGATCAAGCCCTGCATCAAGCTCTCTGCTCAGTGGGGAGTCTCCTTCTCCCTCTCCTCTGTGCTTTCTCTCTATCAAATAAATAAAAATGTTTAAAAAAAATGGGGCGCCTGGGTGGCTCAGTGGGTTAAGCCGCTGCCTTCGGCTCAGGTCATGATCTCAGAGTCCTGGGATCGAGCCCCGCATCGGGCTCTCTGCTCGGCAGGGAGCCTGCTTCCTCCTCTCTCTCTGCCTGCCTCTCTGCCTACTTGTGATCTCTCTGTCAAATAAATAAATAAAAATCTTTAAAAAAATAAAATAAAATTAAATTAAATTAAAAAAAATATATTTAGAATATTCAACAGTAGCCAAATTATAGAAAGAGCCCAAAGAGTCCATCAACTAATGAATAGGTAAGTTGTGTTACACAAACACACACCCACACACACACACACACTCACACAGAGACTAGAATATTATTCAGCCATTCAGAAAAAGAATGAAACTCTTGTCATTTGCAATGATGTGAATGGAACTAGAATGTATTATGCTAGGTGAAATAAGTCAAAGAAAAATACCATATGATTTCACTCATGTGGAGTTTAAAAAAAAAAAACAGATGAACATAGGGAAGAAAAAAATTGAGAAAAAGCAGATAAAACAGATTCTTAATCATAGAGAACAAACTAAGAATTGTTAGGAGGTGGGCATTTGTGATGACCACTGGGTATGATGTATAAGTGATGAATCACTAAATTCTACTACTTACTGAAAGTAATATTATACTATATATTAACTGATTTTAAATAAAAACTTGAAACAAAAAAATAAAAACTTAGAATATGTATCAAATCAGTAAAAACTGGGTTTTATTTCTTTCAGAACCTTACCATTTTTCCTTGTATGAAAGAATTATAAACATTTCTAGAAATCTATTGATATGAGACTACAAAAGAAATTTATAAGAATTTACCTTAAAATAGACTCACTATATTTGATGTTTAATCTAAAATATTACAAATTGATAATTAAGACATTTTGATTTCTGTCTTGTTCCTAACCATTGAGGAAAAGCTCTTAGTTTTTCCCCATTGAGGATTATAATAGCTTTGGGTTTTTCATAGATGGCCTTTATTATGTTGAGCTATTTTCTCTCTAAACCTATTTTGTTGAGAGTTTTTATCATGAATGGATATTGTCCATTGCCAAATGTTTTTTCTGAATCTATTGAAAGGATCATGTGGCTCTTATCCTTTATCTTGTTAATGTGATATATAACATTGATTGATATTGCAAATATTGAACAATTCTTGCCACACAGGAGTAAATCCCACTTGATCATGATGAATGATTTTTTTAAATGTATTGTCAGATTCAGTTTGCTAGTATTTTACTGAGAATTCTTGCATCCATGTTCATCAGGGATATTGGCCTATAGTTCTTTCTTTCAGTGGAGTCTTTTTCTGGGTTTGGTAGCAGGATAATGCTGGCCTCATAGAATGAATTTGGAAGGTTTCCTTCCTTTTCTGTTTCTTGGAACAATTTCAGAAGTATTAATTCTTCTTTAAATGTTTGGTAGAATTCCCCTGTGAAGCTATCTGGTCCTGGGCTTTTATTTGTTGGAGTTTTTGATTACTAATTGAATTACCTTTCTGGTTATCAATCTGCTCAAGTTTTCTATTTCTTCCTGTTTCAGTTTTTGGTAGTTTGTATGTTTCTAGGAATTAATCCATTGTCCAATTTGTTCGCATATACTTTTTTTATAATATTCTTTACAATTGTTTAGATTTCTGTGGTGTTGGTAGTTAACTCTCCTCTCTCGTTTGTGATTTCATTTATTTGGGTTCTCTTTTCTTTTGGTAAGTCTGGCTAGAGGTTCATTAATTTATTCATTTTTTTCAAAGAACCAACTCCTGGGTTTGTTGATCTGTTTTATAGTTTTTTTCAGTTTCCTATGTCACGTATTTCTGCTTTAATCTTAATTACTTCCTTCTGCTGACTTTAGGCTTCATTTGTTCTTTTTCTACCTCCTTTAGATATAAGATTAGGTTGTTTATTTGAGATTTTTCTTGTTTCTTGAGGTAGGCCTGTAGTGCTACATACTTCCCTCTTAGGACTGCATTTAGTTCATCCCAAAGTTTTGGACCATTGCATTTCCATTTTCATTTGTTTCCATGTATTTTTTTTTTAATTTTTCCTGTGATTTTCTGGTTGGCGCATTCATTGTTTACTAGCATGTTGTTTAACTTCCATGTATGTGGTCCTTCCAGATTTTTTCTTGTGTTTGCTTTCTCATTTCATAGTGTTGTAGTCAGAAAAGGTACGTGGTATTATTTCAGTTCTTCAAATAATTTTCAAGTATTTCAGTCAAGTATTTGTTCAGGCCTGTTTTGTGACCTAATATGTGATCTATGGGGGAGAGATTATTCCATGTGCACTTGAGAAGAGGGTGTATTCTGCTCTTTTAGGATGGAATGTTCTGAATATCTGTTAAGTCCATCTGATCCATTGTGTCATTCAAAGCCATTATTTATTTTCTGTTTAGATGATCTATCCATTAATGTAAGTGGGGTATTAAAGTCCACTACTATTATTGTGTTACTATCAATTAGCTCCCTTACGTTTGTTTTAAAGGCTAGTTTATCCGATATAAGTATTGCTATTCTAGCTTTCTTTTGACATCCATTTGCATGATAATTGGTTTTCTGTCCCCTCATTTTCAAACTACAGGTATCTTTACGTCTAAAATGAGTCTCTTGTGGGCAACATGTAGATGAGTATTGTTTTTTTATCCATTTGCCACCCTCTTTTGATTGGAGCAATTAGTCCATATATATTCCAAGTGATTATTGAAAGATATGTATTTATTGTGATTTTATATCACTCGTTTTGTCACCATTCTGGTGATTTCCTCTGATCCTTTCTTGGCTTTGTCACTTTTGGTCTCTCCTTTGCAGTCCTAAGAGTCCCCTTTGATAATTTTTGCTGGGCTGGTTTATTGGTCATGAATTCCTTTAGTTTTTATTTGGGAAAATCTACCTCTCCTCTATTCTGAATGGTAACCTTGCTGGATAGAGTATTCTTGGTTGCAGATATTGCCCATTCAGCCCTTTGACTATATATCATTCCACTCCCTTATGGTTTGCCAAGTTTCTATTGAGAGATCTCCAGCCAGCCTTATAGCATTTCTCTTATAAGCAAAGGACTTCTTTTGCCTTTTGCTTTTAAGATTTTTTCCTCTATGACAGTATTTTGCAAATTTAATTATAGAATGTCTTGGTGTTGGCCTGCTTTTGTTGATTTTGATGAGAATTCTCTGTGTCTCCTGTATCTGGATGTCTGTTTCCTTCCCTCAATTAGGGCAGTTTTCTGCTGTTATTTCTTAAAATAAATTTTCTGCCACCTTTTCCCTCTCTTCTTCTCAGACTCCTATAATATGAATGTTATTACATTTGATGGAGTGGCTGAGTTCTCTAAATCTGTTCTCATGTTGCTGGATTCTTCCTCTCTTTTATTCAGCTTCATTATTTTCCATTCTGTTGTCTTCCAGGTCACTAGTTCACTTCTCTGTGTCTTCCAACCTGATGTTTATTGCATCACTCCTTTTTCCAATCTCATTTATTGTATTCTTCATCTCTGGTGGATTCTTTTTTAACTCTTCAGTTCCTGTGGTAAGTGTCTCACTGATGTCTTCTCTTTTTCTCAAGTCTACTAAGTATCCTTATTATTGTTGCTTTAAATTCTTCATCAGACATGTTACCTATATCTGTTATCCTTAGGTAGTATGCTTTTCTTTCATTTGGGATAAATTCCTCCATTTTAGCATTTTGTCTAATCTCTGCCTTCTTCTATGTGTTAGAGAATCCAGCTATGTCTCCTGCTTCTGAAATTACCAGCCTTATGAAGAAGAAATCTGGCACTTCAGGGAGGGGCTCCAGTGTGTACTGAGTATGCTCTGCTTTTGTGTTTTGGCTGCTCTGCCCTTTAGGCCAGTCATCTGCAGAGGCTCTCCTAGCCTCCTGTGGGCAGTATTCGGTCCATGACTGAATGTAGTGTTTAAATGAGGTGTGCTCTGGTCTGCCTGTGAAATGGACCTGACATCACCTCCACCAGAACTGAGGCCCTGTAAAACCCTCTTATCTGGAGATGTGGTGTGGGAAGGGGACTGTTCTGGTCTACTGGAGTAGGGGCCCACCACACTGAAACAGAGGCAAGCTTGACTAAGAAGGGCAGTCCCACCAAAGCTCAAGGAATTGGGGTTTGGTATAAGCAGTTAAGGCAGCCAATATTCATGCTGTGCTGCTTCCCCCAGGTGGCTCTGTATTTATGTTGAGGAGTGGGGGAGGGAAATGGAACCAGCCAATTCAGAAAGGTGTCTCAGTGAATGCTGCCTATAAGAGATGCACTATGAGAAGAGCAAATATCTCCCCAATGTGTGCCTCATACATTCTGCAGATCACTGTTTCCATGCTGCCTGCTCCCAGTTGTTTGCCTGTCTTCTCTCTAAGAGCAGCATAGTGCCCTCTAGGCTCTATTCCAGTCAAGCCCACCAAAATTTAAAATTCCAGTGCTTCAAGCCCAGCTGGTTCCAAGAACCTGCAAAATTCAGCCCTTATCATTTTCTAAGCCAAAAGCTTTGAGGAAATATTCTCCTTGTATGTTCCTCTGTGAATTCCCCCTTCTCTTGTCCTTCTCCTTGACCACAGCCCCTTCCCCTCTGTAGCACCCCTAAACCTCATCTCTGCACTTCTTACCTTTTTTGATGTGGCCTCTTCTCTTCCTTTAGTTGTGGAGTTTCTTCTGTCAATCTTCAGGTCAATTTATGGGATATTTAGGATGATTTGATAGTTAGCTAGTTGTGTTTGTGGGACAAGATAAGCCTAGGGTCCTCTTACTCCACAGCTGTGTTCCTCTCTGCTAATCAAATCCCAGAAATTTTAAATTGACAAGGACGTGTACCTGAAAATGAAATAATATACATTTAAAAAATATTCCTTTGGAGAAAAAATAAATATAAGTGTAGTTTTAACATTAAAATTGTTAGCATTTAGTTATTCTTATTTCTTTTTTAGCAAATGTGTTTTTCCAAAAAGGAAACTATTTTTTTTTTTTGGAAACTATTTTTGACTTTTATAAAATTATGTCCATAAGCAGACATATATCTAAGACATTTGCATATAAAATAGTATAAACACATAGTTATTAAACATCCTTCAGAAAATAAAATTAGTATTATTTTTGTTGATTCCTTCAAAGGTTTTACAAGTTTGAATATTTGAAGGACTGACAAGTTTCTGCAGAGCATACTCACATAAGGCTTTTTTTTTTTTTTTAATTTCATGCAGTTAAAAAAAAGCATAAACAGGCATACAGGGTATAGGTGACATTCAGCCACAAGCATCCCTAGGGTCTTTAGACAAAGACATGCTTTGTCTCCAGATTCAGTTACCAAGATGTGTCTTTTTTTTCCCCTCTACTCACATAGTCCATCCCTGTTGTCTACCTAGTACTAGGGGAAAACCATCAGGAGACAAATCCCATTTGGGGGTTACCAGGTGAGATTCATACTTTTTAAGCAGCACATCATAAATACTATTTTCCATTTTTTGGCCGAGAGTTAAGGCTAAAAATTCAAGCATCCCAAAGCTTTCTCAGCTGTAATCTAGCTCTACCACGCAGTTCTTGACAATTTAAATTCTTAAAAAAGGCAAAATTATGATAATAGTTTGCATTTGTATAAACTACAATAAAGTTTATAAAAGTGCTTTAATATGCATTAATTTATTTGAACTTTATGTTAATTTTGTGAGCTATGCAGGAAAATTGTTCTTAATCTGTATTTTACAGCTACAATTCTGAGACTCAGAAAAGTTAAGTGATTGGCCCAATTTACATGGCTTTTGTGGTGGTGGACTAAGGTCCAGAGGACAGACCTTACATTTTTGTTTTAAGATTTTATTCATTTATTTGACAGAGATCGCAAGTAGGCAGAGAGGTAGGCAGAGAGAGAGGGGGAAGCAGGCTCCCTGCTGAGCAGAGAGCGCAATGTGGGGCTCAGTCCCAGGACCCTGAGATCATGACCTGTGCCAAAGGCAGAGGCTTAACCCACTGAGCCATGCAGGTACCCCAGACCTTACAATTTTTATTCTAGAATATTTTTTAGTATTTCATGCCAGAATTAAAAGTATTTAGTTCATTTCTATCTTGTGAAACAAGGTATATAATATATGATATATTATTTTTATTATATATGTTTATATATATATTTTATATATTTTATGATACATTATTTTTATATATTTTATATATTATCTATAATATATTTTTTATAATTTATATATAATTTGTATATTATATATAAAATTTTAATGATTTCTATATTATGTGTAATATATAATTTGTATATAATATAGTTTTATATGGTTTATATATAGTTTTATAAATATTTCTATATCATGTATACACATAAATATACATAAATATCAAATTGGGTATGCAGGATCTAAAGTAAAATATCAAGATATAAATTGTACCTGTTACTATTTATCTCCTTTCCTTTTATGCTTTTTCATTGATTTGTGACATATTTATATGTCTGCCATATATATGCCAGGTACTGTGCTATCTCCTGAGAATTTAAAATTATTAAAATGTGATTCTTGCCTTTAATGATCTTATATTCCATATTTTCTTAAATATGGAATATACATGTTTTAATAAACTCACAATTCCACAAGGAAGTCAGTGTTAATGTACAAAGTATTATGTATTATGCAGACTGGCATTATAAGGTCTATTGCCTAGGAGAAGTTAGGGAAGACTGGAGATGAGGAGTCTTTTGAGCTACGTCTTGAAAATTTTTGAGGAATGTATGAGAAAACAAGGAAGAAATTTAGTCCAGTCAAACATGTCAAAAAATAGACAGGGATCTGTTTTAAGAAACAGTGAGTTAGTGCTTTGTTATACCTGAAAAAATAATTAACAAGAAGGGAATTGGCAAGAGATGAGACTCCTTGAGGCCAAATGATGGCTAGCCTTACATGACATGCAGAGGAGTGTTGATTGTGTGCCCAAAGAAGTAGAGAATCCAGAAAGTGTTATTAAACAAGAATTTTTACCAGTAGAAAACCTTAATTTGCAGGTAAGATGCATTATAGAAATTGAATTAAGGAGGAGACCCACAGTGAAGACTTCAGTTTGAAAACCACTGGAATAGTCCTGGAAAGTAATGATGGGACCAATGGTTGGGCCATGAAGTGGAAATGGAATACACAATTGAAAGACAATTTAGAATTAGAATCATTAGGAAAATTGGAAATCAGGAGACCAACTATTACAGGGTTTTGGTCTTTACAGATTGTCCAATCCACCTCCCTGTTTTTGGACATAAAATAGCTGAGACACTTTGTGTCAGGTGAATTGCATTGGGCTACATTACTAGTCAGTGACAGAACTAGGTTCCTGACTCTGGAGTTTACCATATTGCACCCTATTCTGATTATGTCTCTAACTGATCTTTTTTTTTTTTCTTAATCATGTTGTAGCCTTACATTTGTTTGTAGTTTATAGTGCATCTTAATATACAGTATGTATTTTGACTTGTTCAGCAACACATGAGATAAGTAGAACAAACATTGTTATCCCTATCTGAAGACAAGAAATCCAAATCAGTGTGGGTGTTATGCTTCCTTAGAGTTTACTCAATTTTATCATTACTACTTAAATATCTTACTCAAGTTTGTCCTTTTAAAATATACAGAGTGTTATAAATGGTAGGTTCATTTATGGATTCATATAGTAACTGCAATCTTGAAATTCTCTCTAACCTTGAAGGAGAATTTAAATACATTGGTATAAGGTGGGTTTTAGTTTTAGTTTTGTTGTTTGGTAAACCATTTTGCAGGTAGAAAAAGTCTATTTTATGTCTGATAAATTCAGATTTTTATAAATTGGATTTATTCAAAACAAAGCATTTTCCTAAAGTGCTTAATTTTATAGTATTGGAACCATTTTTTATAGATGGTATATCATAGAGAACTCTGTTTAAATACCAGTTTCATTACTTGTGAATCTTTGGGCAAGTTGGTAAATCTCTGTCAACCTCACTCTCTTGACTTCAGTTTGGTGGAATAGTCTTAATAGTACTTAATTCACAGAGTAAACTGATTGTAGTAAGTGAGATGATTGCAAAGCATTTAGGACAGTTTCTGTTACCTAATAATTATCTGATACATTTTAGCTGCTGTTAGATTTTTATTTCCTATTGTTGTATGCTAATCAGTAATGTAATTTATAGATACTGTTAGCCAAAAGTCAATTAACATATATTGTGAATTTCCTATCAAATAATTTTTTTAAGTCCAACAGCACTAAAATGGTTGATTTATGATACCTACATAAAATATAATTAAGAAATAAATATGGAGGGGCTCTTGGGTGGCTAAGTCAGGTAAGCGTCATAAGCATTTGCCTTTGGCTCAGGTCATGATCACAGGGTTCCTGGATCAAGCCCTGTGTCAGGCTCCCTGCTCAGTGAGAAGTATGCTTCTCCCTCTCCCTCTGACTCTCCCCCTGGCTTATGCACACTCGCTCGCTCGCTTGCTCTCTCTTTCAAATAAATAAAATACTTAAAAAGAAAGGAAGAAAGAAAGAAGGAAGGAAGAAAGAAAGGAATATGGACAGTTCCTACACTAAAGTAGCTTTGTTCCTAAAAATGTATGCTTTTTACATAATCCAAGTGTTTTGTATTCATATTTTTTTGTTTTGTATTCATACTTAATGCTTAATTGGTAGGATATTTAAAAAAATTTTTTTCTGTTTCAGAAAGTCTTAATATTTTAAAATCTTTCTATGGGGAGTCAAGAAGATACTGAAACTTATTTGATACTGATGGAACATTCAAAAAACTTGTCATTTTTATCCTTTGCAACTATAATTTCTAAAGAAAAGTATTATACTATTTTGAGACAAATGTTTGAATTCATCATGTTAAGTGGTTATATAATACATACTTCTGATGTTCAAGGAATGATCAAGGCACTGAAGCTTTGGTTCATTTTGATAGAAAAGCCAATCAGTGCTACTTCTTTAACTCTGTAAATTCAGAAAGTTATAACTATATTCTACTTAGCAGTGCCATTTTTGTTAGGTAATTTACTAAGATGATAAAGTGTTTAATCATGAAATATGAATCATTTGATTATGAAATATAATTTATCCAAATAAAGTATTAATGACTCCCACTTTATACCCATGCCCTTTGCCTATATTTTTCTTCTTTACTCTTCCACATGCATTTTATCAGTAATAAAGGAGTCTTTCAGGATCTACCCCTTAGATCCATTTTTAGGTGCATAAGCGTTATTGCCGATTTTACCAAATTTAGATATCTTTTCTAGCTTTTTAAATTCTTTATGCCCTATGAAAGGGTTTATTAATTTACTTTCTATTGTAGGCAAGGCAAGTTAGATCTGACAGTTGCAGTAGCCAAAGTGGAAGAGTTAACTATCTTGACGGAAGATCTTCAAGGACAAATCCAAAAGAAGGTATTTTCCTATTTCTAAGACAACTGGAAGGCTTTAACTTAGTGTTCTCTGAATTTTATTATTAAACTATTTTGGATTAGGTGTTAAAGAGGGTTGCTGGAAAGCAAATTAAAATCATTTTATTGTTCTCTAGATATAAAATATGAAATTAGGAAGCCAAATTATAATTTTGGAAATAACTTTACTTCCATTCACTTTCTCCTGAATCAGTAAAACATTGTAGTCATTCCTGAACACATCATTACTGAAAGACATTGAGGCTAGATCAAGTTTGATTAATTGGTAATACATAGGTGAAAAGAAGCATTTAATACTAGATTTTGTGTTATTTGTGGAAATGCTTATTGGCATAAGAAACTCTTGTTTTTATGTGTAATAAGGACATTTCAGGAAGGTGTCAAGGAAATCTCAGGCTTTAGATTTAGGTGGATCTAATTATTAAAAATTCTAGCTGTGGTACTTACTAGCTGTGTAAATATTCTAAGCCTTATTTCCTAATCTGTGAAAGTTGATTATAGATTTCTAATGATGGATTCCTTAAAGGCTTATGTAAAATTTCCCATAGATAACAGTTATAAACTTGGATACATTCTTTAAAATCCTGGGACACACCCAAAACCAGAAAGACCCTGAAAGAGATACAAATGGTAAATTTTTTGAATTTCTGGCCTGAGAGTTCTCGCCAACCCCGATAGCTATGGCTTCAGAAAATAACAGCTTTCTATGGACTTAAATGGCCAAGATCAAAGTTTTAAGGTGGGAGAAGCAGCTGAAAATTTAAAGAAGAAATATTGGCAGCAAGAGAACAACAACAACAAAAAAACAGAGAGAGAAACCTAAATTCTGAGTATAAACTCTGACCAGATCCATGGCTGACAGCCAGAGTATGCATATTAGGGGTGAAGGAAGGGTTCAGTGAAAAAGTAGGCAGTGACCTGAAAGAAAACTACTCTTAAAAGATAGAGCTATATGGAACTATATGTTTGAGTTTGCCGCTTTTTATAATTGATTGCATTCCTGAAATGTATGCTCTTCAAGCAACAGAAAGCTAAAGCCTTTAGGCTTTAGGACAGAGCCCAAAGCAAGCAGAGCAGCTTGAAATTACAGGGGAATCTCCAAGAGCAACAAAATCATGAAGAGGATGAGCCCTACCCCTGCCCACACTTGACTGATCGTTAAAGTATGTAGGCACGGGAGAATTTCCAAGAAGCCTAGCTAAAAAAGCAACCGTGGAAAGAAATAAGAACTGATTACAGATGGCAGCTGCTGCATACTGTAGGGGAAACATTCCAGAGTTTGAATGGATGCAAGATAAAATTGCCTCCTTGAACAGATAAGCCAATAATCCTGAAGAACAAAACAGAATCCAAAGTAACTGCATTGCATTATCTGTATTATCCAGTTTTCAACCAAAACTTTCTAGACGGGAAAGTGTGACTGATGGGGTTGGGATAGGGGAAGCAGTCAGTAGAAATTCACTCTCAGGAGACCCAGCTCTTGGATATAGCAAACAAAGACTTCAAATAAGTGGTTTTAAATATGTTCAAGGAATTAAAGGAAATGTGTATTTAAGTTAGAGTAAAATAAGGCTTTAGTGATAGAGCAGATAGAGAATGTTAACTGAGAAATAGAAAATAATTTTAAAAAATAGAAATTCTGGAGTTTAAAAGTACAGCAATCAAAATAAAGATTTAATTAGATGGGCTCAAGAAGAGATTGGAGGGGCGCCTGGGTGGCTCAGTGGGTTAAGCCGCTGCCTTCGGCTCAGGTCATGATCTCAGGGTCCTGGGATCGAGTCCCACATCGGGCTCTCTGCTCAGCAAGAAGCCTGCTTCCCTCTCTCTCTCTCTCTCTGCCTTCCTCTCCGTCTACTTGTGATCTCTCTCTGTCAAATAAATAAATAAAATCTTTAAAAAATAAAAATAAAAAAAAAAGAGATTGGAAAAAGCAGAAGAAATAAACAGTGAACTTTAAGACAGATCAACAGGGGCACCTGGGTGGCTCAGTGGGTTTAAGCCTCTGCCTTCAGCTCAGGTCATGATCTCAGGGTCCTGGATCGAGCCCTGTATCAGGATCTCTGCTCAACAGGGAGCCTGCTTCCTCCTTTCTCCCTCTCTGCCTACTTGTGATCTCTGTCTGTCAAATAAATAAATAAAATCTTAAAAAAAAAAAAAAAAGAACAACAAAAATTTTCCTATCCAAAAAACAGAGTTTAAAAACTGAAAGAAAAATTCGGGGCATTGGGTGGCTCCATCACTTAAGCAGCTGGCTCTTGATTTCAGCTGAGGTCATGATCCCAAAGTCCTGGGATGGAGCCTACTTCTTGCTTAGCAGGGAGCCTGCTTCTCCCTCTCCCTCTGCCTACCACTCCCCCTTCTTCTCTTTCTCTCTCTCTTTCTCTCTGTCAAATAACTAAATAAAAATCTTCAAAATAAAATAAAAGATGGAAGAAAAATGAACAAGACCCCAGATCTGTTGGAAAATACAAAGCAAGCCAACAGAAGTGTAATTGGAATTGCAGAAAAGATGTTTAAAGAAGTAATGGCTGGAAACCTCCAAAATTTGGTGGAAAACAGGTAGGATAAACACAAAGAAAATTACTTCTACACATCATGAATGGAGGAACGAGTGATAAGAGTAATGACTGACTTCTTACAAGAAACATGGAAGCAGAAAACATTGGAATAATATATCTGAAATGCTGAAGGGAAAAAATGCTCACTAAGAATTCTATGTCCAGTAAAATTGTACCTCAAAAATGAGGGTAAGATAAAGGCATTTTCAGATAAATGAAACAGAAAAGTTGTCACTGGCAGAGCTGTTCTTCAAAGAAGACCAAAAGAAATTCTTCAGGCTAAAAGGAAAGGACACCAGATGGTGACTCAGATATAGGAAGAAATTAAGAGCACAATAATGTACATATGAAATAATTTTTGTGCATTTTTTTCTTTAATTAATACCTTAAAAGATATGACTGCTTTAAAGCAGAATTGAGCAGTGTACGTGATGGATTTTTTTTTAATTTAAATTCAGTTAACATATTGGGTATGATTAGTTTCAGAGGTAGAGTTCAGTGATCTGTGCCTATGTGATGGATTTATAAAGTATGCAGATATAACAGTGGTACTCAAGACTAGGATGGTACATGGAGATAAATACATTGCTGCAAGATTCCAGTGTTTTCTCTTAACTAAACATTAACTCTAAATAAATTGGGATGAGTTAAGGATACATATTATAATCTCTAGAGCAGTTACTAAAACTTAAAGAGATATAGCTAAAACTCAATAGAATTAAAACAGTATGTAGGGGCCCCTGGGTGGCTCAGTGGGTTAAGCCGCTGCCTTCGGCTCAGGTCATGATCCCAGGATCCTGGGATCGAGTCCCGCATCGGGCTCTCTGCTCGGCAGGGAGCCTGCTTCCCTCTCTCTCTCTCTCTGCCTGCCTGCCTCTCTGTCTACTTGTGATCTCTCTCTGTCAAATAAATAAATAAAATCTTAAAAAAAAAAAACAGTATGTAAAAAATATTTAACACAACAGAAGGCAAGGAGGATAAACAGGATTTTTTCTAAAGGTGGTACAAATCAAACCTATTTATTTCAAAGCATTGCTAGGTCAGAGAAGAAATATTCTATGATTATAATGAGATGCTGTATATCCATGTTTTAAAAGAGCATATTCTGAAGGCAGATTATCTGCATACAAATCCCTGCTTTGTTTTGTTAGATTTGCACTACAGAAATAGTTTGAAATGTTGGTATAAATTTATATGCAACAACTTTAGATTATTGTTTTTCTAATACAAAAATAATAGGTTCTCTTCCCCCTTTTCAGTATGTGCATGATTTATTTCCAAACTGTTATTGCTTATTTTCCTTTTTAAGTGTTTGAAAATTCAACCTTATTACTTTTCTAGTTATAAAGGTAGTGCATGCTATTCATAAAAATGCAAATAATATAGAAAAATATAAGGAAAAGCACAATGTATATACAAAATATGTAATGGAGATAATGCAAGATTACCTCGCAGTCCAATCTCCAGGAAATAATCACTGTTAACAAATTGTTTGTAGCTTAAAGACATTTTTCTGTGTATGTAGATGCATATATGTTTAAATTTTTTTAATGTAAAATGAGTCATCATACCATAAATCCTATGCTACAGAATTTTTTTTAGTGAAACATTTCATGGACAGCTCTCAGACATCTAGGTCTATTTTTAAGGACTTGATTAGATAATGCTATATTGGTATCCCTTCTTTAAACTTACATTTTAAATTCTGGAAGTATAATAACTTTATAGAGTGAATTCTTTATGTTGTATAATGATGTATTGTATTTTCACATACTCAAGCTTCCAGTTTGTTTATTTTCTAGGAGGAAGATATGTTGTCTGCTCAAGGAAGAGAGGAAGCATCAGATAGGCGTTTACAGCAGTTACAATCTAGTATAAAACAATTAGAAACAAGGTAAATTGTTAAATACATCTAGCTTTCTCTATAAGCTTCAAAAGGTTTTCTAATTTGGAGTTTCAGTTTATGATATTTTCTAGGATATGTATTTTATAACTGCTAAACAAACTATAATCATAGGTTTTAAATATGATTTATTAGACATTATTTATTTCAAAAAATCATGTTCAAAACATTGATATATTTTGAATGTGTATTCGAAGATCATTTTTGTCTACGTTTTCCCCAAGGCAGTCATAGTCAGTCAATCCCCAAATCAAAAATGTTCTTTACATCTTAAAGCAGAAAAACAAAGTTGGGTAAAAATTAAACAGAAAAACTATCTTACTAAGTAGGTACCCAAGAGGAAAAAAATACTCAAGAAATCATTATAGGTATTTTCTCTGGAGTCTTCTGGAGCAGTAATTTTCAGTTATCTTTGAGGGTCTGGATTACTTTTTAAGTATATTCTTTGGTTTTCTTTAGTAGGTCTCTTAATGTAAATGTGTACTATAAAATCTTCTGTTGTTTTTGTTGTTCCCTAATCTTTGTTAAATGTTCCCTTAAAAGACTTGAAAATTATCATGTGTGATATTTCACAAGGTAGAGTTTATGGTTGTTAGCTGAAAAATCTACTCTGTATGATTGGAACCTTTTACACTCAGAAATAGTCTGCTGCTCTGAGCACATTAAAAATTGAGATCTCAGTTCTACTCATAGATCCAAAGCTAATTTATTGTTTATTGACCAAAGGAAAAAAAAAAAAAGTATGTTTGACCTTTTGTTTCCTGTTCTTCAAAGTATTAATAAAAATAATTTCTTAGTCATGGCAGTTGAGAACTAATTGATTTTAACTACTAACTTGAGATTCTGATGAAAAGAGTTGTGATTTTTAAGTGATAGGGGTTTTGGGTTTTGCTTTTCATTTTTCTAAACTTTTCAGCAGTTTATTGATTGCTTTGATTGTACTTTTGCTTTCCTGAAGGTCTTTACATTAACCTTAGAGAAAAAGCCTGTGGTTGTAGATTTTCATTTCTTTTATCTTAGTAGCTATTCTATGCTATACAAATAAATACTAAAAAATAAAGACTTAAAACAGTAAACTCTTGAATAATTATTTTTAATTCCTTTTGATTCTAATAGTAGTGAGTTAAAATCAAGTTGTTTTTTTCATTCAATGGTGCTTTGTCTTTTTAGTGTTGAGAGTTTGGGGATTTTGTTATTGTGGTTTTAGGTTTTTTTTGCTTTTAGTATGAAGCTATAATACAACCTAAACAAATAATTCTCTAAGAAGAGATCACTGCGTGTAAGAAAATCTAAGGATATTTTTTAATGTACTGTATACAGCTAGCCACCTCTCTTTTCCCAAAACTGGGAGAGTATGAGGTGTGCTAGAGCAGGGAAGTTCTTCTGTGTGGGAGTGGGGAGAGGATAGAGAATGCTGCTTCTGCCACCACTTAGAAGAAAGAAATGCCTGAAAATAACAAAATAGAGTATGCATTCTAAGAGAAGAATTGTCTTACCAGAATGTATCAGAACTTACTATAAAGCAATATTGATATGATTTGGGTATAAAATAGATAATGAAGCATCATAATCCATAAGTAAATAATTATATTTGCATGTTTTACATATGTTAAAGGGATTATTTCAATTCTTCAGTTACTAATGGTATTCATACAACTGACCATTAATCTGGAAGAAAGTTAAATTGGACTTCTCTCTTACAACACACTCAGAAGTAAACTCCAGATGCATTTAAGTTTTACCAGTAAAATCTTTTTTTACCAGTAAAAAATTTGCCAGTAAAAATATTAAAGGTATAGCAATCTTTTGAGGATATCTAAGAAATCAAATTTAGCTGTATTAAAATGAACATTTTTAGTGTAGTAAAGATTTCCTAAATAGAGTCAGCAGGCAAAAACAGCTAAAAAAGTATATTTGGGAAAAATATTTATAGCATACAGAACACCCTGAGGGTTTATATCTTAAGAGAGTTCATATAAAGGAACAAGCAAATTACCCATCAGAAAAAAATTGGCAGAAAAGTGCAGAAAAGGGTATATATTATGATTTTCATTTTTATAACACAAATTATGTTTTAAAACCTATGGACCAATGTGTAATATCTGTGTATGTACATGTATATATACGTATACACGATTTTATGAACATAGAGAAAAATATTCAAAAATACATGTTAGTAAATTAGCATGAGTTACCTGGGTAGAGAGTGGGTAAAGGAAGCCAAGCAAAAAAGGAAAATGTTTAAAAGACCATATAAATAAAAAGAATAACTCATTCTTTAAGGAGTTGCTTTAAAACATTATCATGTAACTATATAATACACTGTGATACTGTAGAAAGTGTAACTTAATTAGAGTCAGGATATCTAGGCTCAGTCTCAGCCCCACAGCTCATTAGCCATGTGGCCTTAATCAAATGCTTCACCTCTCTGGGTCTGTTGTCCTTTAAAATGGAAATAATGAAACTTACCCTATAAAGCTTTTTGCATATCAAATGAGAAAAATAGACTTGAAAGTAACCAGAATAGTGTTTGTTCTATTATAGATGCTCAGTAAATCTACTATTTTCCTTCTTCCTTTTAAAAATATTTAACTTTCTTGGGGCGCCTGGGTGGCTCAGTGGGTTAAAGCCTCTGCCTTTGGCTCAGGTCATGGTGCCAGGGTCCTGGAATCGAGCCCACATCGGGCTCTCTGCCTACTTGTGATCTCTGTCAAATAAATAAATAAAATCTATAATAAATATAAATATAAAATATAAAAAATATAAATAAAATAAAATTTAACTTTCTCAATGTAATTATTTACTTTTAGACTCTGTGTAACAATCCAAGAAGCCACCCAGTTAAGAACACAAAAAGCACATTTGGAAAACCAGACCAGAGAATTACAAGCAAAGTGCAATGAATTAGAAAATGAAAAATATGAAGCTATTGTAAGAGCCAGAAATAGCATGCAGCTCTTAGAAGAAGCTAACCTTCAAAAAAATCAGGTAAGAAAACTAGTAAACATATTTACAAACAATATAATACTGAACTTTCACCCATATGATCTAATAAGGGAGTCAATAATTACAGAATGAACACATGATGTTCATTATTATTGAACATATTAGTGAACATCATTATTGAACACAATAATGTTTCCATTAACAGACATAGTTTTCATAGTAAGAATTAATCATAAGACATGATAAAACAGGGGCACCTGGATGGCTCAGTTGGAAGAACATGAGACTCTTGATCTCTTGGTCATGAGTTAAAGCCCCACGTTGGGTATAGAGATTACTAAAAAAGTAAAATAAAACAGAGTATGATAAAATGTCAACCCTTTCCCAAAGCTTTCATATCAGATTTTATGTCTCCAATTCTTATGTAAATAATCTTTATCTTCTATAATCTCATACTTGAAAAAATCTGCTCTAGCACTTTATTGCAGTATACCCTATATTTTATTCGGTTGAATCAGATTAATCTTACTCATCTTTATTTCCCCTTCATCACGTACATAATTACTCTAATAGAGCAAAAGTTTAATTGGGAATTAAATTAAGCTGTAAAGATTTATTAACTGGAGGGTGCCTGGGCGGCTCAGTCATTTAGCGTCTGCCTTCAGTTCGGGTCATGATCCCTGCGTCCTGGGATCAAGCCCCACAGCAGGCTCCCTGCTTCTCCCTCTGCTTGTGTTCTCTCTCTCGCTGTGTATCTCTCTGTCAAACAAATCAATAAAATCTTTAAAAAAAGAAAAGATTTATTAACTGGAACTTTCATGTCACTGTTCTTTTTTTTAACCCTCTAACAACTGTGATTCCTATGCTATTGCATATTATAGTTTTTTTTTATCACCTCATATAAATGGCATATAGTTCAAAGAGTTCGGCAAGTGGATAGATTTGTTTTTAATGTTCTTGCCTCCTTTATTTAGAGATCACTAAATCATTACTTCATTTAACCAACATTCATTGAATACCTAACATATTATGCGTAATTACTGGGAAATATGGGGAGTACAAAGGAAATACTTTGCTTTATTTATGTTCCTTTTTTACCTAATAGAGGGCTTTCCAAGAGGGCTGTCAAAAACAAAACAAGCTATATGTCACATATTAAGCTAATAAATAAAAAAATAATATTCAAATCTGTGAGAATGCAAAGGTGCTTATCATGCCTTTCAAGCTAATAATTCCATCTGTGAGTTGAATACTGTCTCTCAGAATGGTTGAAAGGCATAGCATATATGCTTATATATAAATGCCTTAAGTAGAAATAATAATGAAATAATAAGTAGAAATAATATGCTTGGGAATTGCTCTAAACTCTTAAGTTAGCTAGAACAGTTCAGAGCAAGACAAAATTGTTTACCTTTCCCCTCTGAAGCCTCATCAGATGAGCATTGTTAATTTCAGGTCACTAAAGGTGAACATTTTGTATAAAACACAATGGACAGAGAAGTAGTGATATTCATTGCCTATCCCTTAAATCCTTTCACTCAAGTCCAAAGTAAACAGATCCTTAAAGAGGCTGTTTATGGCTACAGTATTAAGCTCCCTCCTGATCTACTGTATAATTATTATAGGACTCCCACCTTCAGTTGCTTTTTCCAGAAAGTTTTTCCAAAAAGTCAAGGATTCTCTCCACTGATCAGACATGAAACATAGCCTATTATCATTCTTTTATGATGCTTCCCTATTTCCTCATTGTCCTATTCTCCCCCACCACGTTATTACATCAAAACAGCTATTATTGTATAATTTACAATAGCCAGGGTATGGAAGCAACCTGGTGCCCATCCATATATGAATAAATAAAAATGTGTATATATACAATGGAACATTACTCAGTTGTAAAAAGAATGAAATCTTGCTATTTACAACAACAACATGGATGGACCTAGAAGATATAATACTAAGTGAAATAAGTCAGGGAAAATAAATACCATATGATTTTATTCATGTGAAATTTAAGAAACAAAACATGAACAAAAAGAAAGACTCTTAACTATGGTGAACAAACTGGTGGTCAAGGGAGAGCAGGTGGGGGAAAAATAAGTAAAGGAGGTTAAGAGTACTCTTATCATGATGAGCACTGGGTAATGTATAGAACCATTGCCTTTGCTAGCTCGGTAGAGCACACAACTCTTGATCTCAGGGTCATGACTTCAAGTAGGCATGGAGTCTACTTAAAAATAATTAAATAAATAATGATTCTTAAAAAAGAACTGTTGAATCATTATACTGTACACCTAAAGTTAATATACCTCCCTATTCTATTTGAATAAAAACACAGTTAATTCTCATTAGCTTACCTGTTTAAGCAGGAGGAAATTTGTTAAATGATTTTAAAAAAACAGATGGGGATGTGTATGGTATCTTCGGAAGGTAATGGGGTCAGAACACAGGGCCACTTACTATGTAATGATTAAAAAAGAGAGATTCAGTCATGCCTAAAATTGGAGCAGTTCCAGGCCCAGAAAGGTATTTGTAGGGTTTTTTGGTTATTTTTTATTTAAATTCAATTAGCCAACAAATGATATGGTACATCATTAGTTTTAGATGTAGTGTTGAGTAATTTATCAGTTGCGTATATCACCCAGTTTAGAAAGATATTTGGTCTAGAGATGTAAATTTGAGAGTTGTCAGCATATAAATGATATTTAAAACCAGGAGACTGGATTAGACCATCAAGGGACAGATGGAGATATAGGACAAAGGATATAGGTCTTAGGTAGTACAATTTTAATTTTTTAAATTCAGTTTTTATTTTAATTCCAGCATAGTTAACATACAGCATTATATTCATTTCAGGTGTGCAGTATGTTAATTCAAAAATTCCATACATCAGTGCTCTTCATGTCACATGCACTTCTTAATCCCATCACCTGTTTCACCTACACCCTCACCCACCCATCTCTCCTCTGATGTGTAGTGCAATTTCTTTTTTAAGATTTTTTTTTATTTGAGACAGAGAGAGTGAGAGAACACAAGCAGGGGAAGAGGGGCAGAGGGAGAGGAAGAGTGAGAAGCGGACTCCCTCCTGAGCAGGAAGCCCATCGCAACTCAGGGCTCAATCCTAGGACCCTGGGATCATGACCTGAGCTGAAGGCAGATGCCCAGGCACCCCAGGTAGTACAATTTTTAAAGAGGTTCAGGAGAAGAGGAAGAAACAGCAATGTAAACTAAAAAGGAATGATCAGTGAATAAGGAAGAAAACCAATACTGTGGCATGCTAAAAGCCAAATAAGGAAAGTAAAACAAGGAAAAGAGAGTAATCATTTATCTCAAGTACTACTGATATATCAAATAAGATAGTTATTCAAAATTGACTCATGAATTATTAATGGAGACTATGGATGGTGAAAGCCTGATTGGAGTTGGTGTAGTAGGATTGGAGATGAGCCAGCACAGACTTTAGAGGAGTTTTGCTCCAGAGAGAAGCAGAGAAATAGGTTAGGACTGACAACAGAACTGGGATTATAAGAGTATTTTTTTAGCTGGGAGAGGAAAATGATTGGATAAATAGAAACATCAAGGAGTTAGCTGACAAGGGATGTAATTTGAATAATACCAAATAATGGAAAGCAAGGGAAGTCCAAGAGACTTTTTTCCAAGACTTTAATACCTAGACTTCATGACATTTTTTACAAGGAGTAAAGGAAAATTGAAAAATAACTTTTAAGATTTTTAGGTATGGCCCTGGCTGAAATAAATACCAGAGTAAAATAATAAATTTTTAGGACAAGGTCAGGTGAGAAGGTTAGGAAAAATAAGTATCATTCATAACAGGCAAAGATTCCAAGTGGAGATGTCCCAGAAGTGTAGAATAAGATGTTTTCTTTCAAAAAAGTGATTAATCGACAGGTTTTTAATCATTTACTATGTTATCTTTATTAATAATGATGTGATTTATAATAACATCAAATGATTATTTTTCTGAAGGCTCTACTTGAGGAGAAGCAAAAAGAACAAGATACAGAGAAAATGAAAGAAATGGTCTCTCGGGTTATGCAAGATGTTGCCATAAGAACCAGGAAGGAAGTAAGGAGTCTTTAAACTTTAAAATTATTTAAAATTCAAAATTTTACAACCCAAGACAAAATACTACCTAAGTTTTTGCCTAATGGACCTAGCTAATTAACTGTTAGTGAACTGTACCAATTGTGCTGAACTTCAAATAAAAATCATCTCAGGATACCCCTACCATTTGAGCTAGAATGGGGCTGAGGTAAGGACAGAGGAGGTTGAGGTTGAGGAGAGAGGGGTTTAGGCCAGGAATATCATGATGATAAACACATGTGAAGTGTAAAATTAAAAAGAAGCCTCAAAAAAGAAACTCAGAATGCATGAGAAGTAAGAGAAGAAAACCTACCATTTGCTTGCAGAATCTTAGAGCAGCTTAAGACTGGAGAAATCTGGTTTGACCTCTTTTTTTTTTTTATTGGTAAAGAAACTGAAACCATAAGAGGTTGCTGACTCAGTTATATACAAATTAAAGCCAAAATTTAGGGGCACCTGGATGGCTCAGTTGGTTAAGCGACTGCCTTTGGCTCAGGTCATGATCCTGGAGTCCCAGGATCAAGGCCCGTATCAGCCTCCCAGCTCAGCAGGGAGTCTGCTTCTCCCTCTGACTTTCCCCACCTTGTGCTTTCTCTGATTCTCTCTCTCAAATAACTATCTTTATTTTATTGTTTAAAAATGTTATTTATTTATTAAAGAGAGAGAGTAAGGGAGACAGAAAGAGAAGGAGCAAGGAGAAGGACAGAGGGAGAGGGAAGAAGCAGACTCCCCACTGAGCAGGGAGCCCAATGTGGGGCTCAATGCCAGGAATCCAGGGATCATGACCCAAGCCAAAGGCAGACACTTAACTGACTGAGCCTCCCAGTTAAAGCCAGGAGTTAGACTCATACCTTCTGTTCTACTGAGCCCAGCATTGTTTTGATCACATCATGCTGGCACTTGTACAATTTGTGAGTTGTGTTATTTTCAATTCTCTTATCAAGACTAAATCTGATATTTTTGTGTAAACCTAATGAATTGTTTCTTGGTTTGACTTATGCAAATTAAAACTGGGAAGTGTAAATTTACTTTCATATATTTTCTTTCATATATTTACTTATACAAATTAAAACTGGGTAGTGGGGGAGGAGTCAGGATGGCGGAGAAGTAGTAGGCTCAGACTACTTCAGGTAGCAGGAGATCAGCTAGATAGCTTATCTAAAGATTGCAAACACCCACAAATCCAAAGGGAGATCGAAGACAAGAAGAACATCAATTCTAGAAACAGAAAATCAACCACTTTCTGAAAGGTAGGACTAGCGGAGAAGTGAATCCAAAATGACAGGAAGATAGACCACAATGGGAGGGGCTGGCTCCCGGCAAGCGGCGGAGCAACGGAGCACAAAATCAGGACTTTTAAAAGTCTGTTCTGCTGAGGGACATCGCTCCAGAGGCTAAACAGGGGTGAAGCTCATGAGGGGTCAGCATGGCCTCAGGTCCTGCAAGGTCACAGAAGGATCTGGGGTATCTGAGTGTCGCAGAGCTTGCAGGTATTAGAACGGGGAAGCCGGCTACAGAGACAGAGCTGAGGAGTGAGCTCCCAGCTCGGGGTTACCTTGAAACGGTCGCAGGCTCGGTGAGCTTGGAGCGCGGCCAGAGGCCAGGGAGACGGGAGTAAGTGGGCGATGTTCTCTGAGGGCGCACTGAGGAGTAGGGCCCCGAGCTCTTGGCTCCTCCGGTCTGGAGACCGGGAGGCCGCCATTTTCAATCGTGTCCTCTGGAACTCCACGGAAAGCGCTCAGGGAACAAAAGCTCCCAAAAGCAAACCTGAGCCGATTACTCAGCCTGGCCCCTGGTAAGGGCGGTGCAATTCCGCCTGGGGCAAAGACACTTGAGAATCACTACACCAAGCCCCTCCCCAGAAGATCAACAAGAAATCCAGCCAGGACCGGGTTCACCTACCAAGGAGTGCAGGTTCAATACCAAGGAGAGCATCGGAATTCCAGAGGAAGAGAAAGCAAAGCACGGAACTCATGGCTTTCTCCCTATGATTCTTTAGTCTTGCAGTTAATTTAATTTTATTTCTACTTTTTCAATTTTTTTTTCTTCTTCTGCTAAATATTTTTTTAACTTTTACCCTTTTTTAACGTTTTTTAACTAGTTTATCTAATATATATATATATTTTATATTTTTTCTTTATTCGTTTTCTTTTTTTAATTGTTTCTTTTATTTTCTTTTTCTTTTTTTTTTTCTGAAACTCTTCTTATCCCCTTTCTCCCCCCCAAAATTTGGGATCTCTTCTGATTTGGTTAAAGTGTATTTTCCTGGGGTCTTTGCCACCCTTTTAATATTTTACTTGCTCCTTCATATACTCTTATCTGGATAAAAAGACAAGGCGGAAAAATTCACCACAAAAAAAGGAACAAGAGGCAGTACCAAAGGCTAGGGACCTAATCAATACAGACATTGGTAATATGTCAGATCTAGAGTTCAGAATGACGATTCTCAAGGTTCTAGCCGGGCTCGAAAAAGGCATGGAAGATATTAGAGAAACCCTCTCGGGAGATATAAAATCCCTTTCTGGTGAAATAAGAGAACTAAAATCTAACCAAGTTGAAATAAAAAAAGCTATTAATGAGGTGCAATAAAAAATGGAGGCTCTTACTGCTAGGATAAATGAGACAGAAGAAAGAATTAGCAATATAGAAGACCAAATGCCAGAGAATAAAGACGCTGAGCAAAAGAGGGACAAACAGCTACTGAAGCACGAGGGGAGAATTCAACAGATAAGTGACACCATAAAATGAAACAACATTAGAATAATTAGGATTCCTGAAGAAGAAGAAAGAGAGAGGGGAGCAGAGGTATATTGGAGAGAATTATTGGAGAGAATTTCCCCAATATGGCAAAGGGAACAAGCATCAAAATCCAGTAGGTTCAGAGAAGCCCCCTCAAAATCAACAAGAATAGGTTCACACCCTGTCACCTAATAGTAAAATTTACAAGTCTTAGTGACAAAGAGAAAATCCTGAAAGCAGCCCGGGAAAAGAAATCTGTAACATACAATGGTAAAAATATTAGATTAGCAGCAGACTTATCCACAGAGACCTAGCAGGCCAGAAGGAGCTGACATGATATATTCAGAGTACTAAACGAGAAAAACATGCAGCCAAGAATACTATATCCAGCTAGGCTATCATTGAAAATAGAAGGAGAGATAAAAAGCTTCCAGGACAAACAAAAACTGAAAGAATTTGCAAACACCAAACCAGCTCTACAAGAAATATTGAAAGGGGTCCTCTAAGCAAAGAGAGACCCTAAAAGTAGTAGATCAGAAAGAAACAGAACAATATACAATAACAGTCACCTTACAGGCAAGACAATGGCACTAAATTCCTATCTCTCAATAGTTACCCTGAATGTTAATGGGCTAAATGCCCCAATCAAAAGACACAGGGTATCAGAATGGATAAAAAAACAAACCCCATCTATATGTTGCCTAGAAGAAACTCATTTTAGACCCAAAGACACCTCCAGATTTAAAATGAGGGGGTGGAAAACAATTTACCTTGCTAATGGACATCAGAAGAAAGCAGGGGTGGCAATCCTTATATCAGATCAAATAGATTTTAAGCCAAAGACTATAATAAGAGATGAGGAAAGACACTATATCATACTCAAAGGATCTGTCCAACAAGATCATCTAACAGTTTTAAATATCTATGCCCCTAACGTGGGAGCAGCCAACTATATAAACCAATTAATAACAAAATCAAAGAAACATATCAACAATAATACAATAATACTAAGGGACTTTAACACTCCCCTCACTGAAATGGACAGATCATCCAAGCAAAAGATCAACAAGGAAATAAAGGCCTTAAATGATACACTGGACCAAATGGACATCACAGATATATTCAGAACATTTCATCCCAAAGCAACAGAATACACATTCGTCTCTAGTGCACATGGAACATTCTCCAGAATAGATCACATCCTGGGTCCTAAATCAGGTCTCAACCAGTATTAAAAGATTGGGATCATTCCCTGCATATTTTCAGACCACAATGCTCTGAAGCTAGAACTCAATCAGAAGAGGAAATTTGGAAAGAACCCAAATACATGGAGACTAAACAGCATCCTTCTAAAGAATGAATGGGTCAACCAGGAAATTAAAGAAGAATTGAAAAAATTCATGGAAACAAATGATAATGAAAACAAAGTTTCAAAATCTGTGGGAAGGGACACAACAAAGGCAGTCCTGAGAGGAAAATATATAGTGGTACAAGCCTTTCTCAAGAAACAAGAAAGGTCTCAGGTACAAACCTAACCCTACACCTAAAGGAGCTGGAGAAAGAACAAGAAAGAAACCCTAAACCCAGCAGGAGAAGAGAATTCATAAAGATCAGAGCAGAAATCAATGAAATAGAAACCAAAAAAACAATAGAACAAATCAACGAAACTAGGAGCTGGTTCTTTGCAAGAATTAATAAGATTGATAAACCCCTGGCCAGACTCATCAAAAAGAAAAGAGAAAGGACCCAAATAAATCATGAATGAAAGAGGAGAGATCACAACGAACACCAAAGAAATACAGACAATTATAAGAACATACTATGAGCAACTCTACGCCAACAAATTTGACAATCTGGAAGAAATGGATGCATTCCTAGAGAAATATAAACTACCGCTACTGAACCAGGAAGAAATAGAAAGCCTGAACAGACCCATAACCAGTAAGGAGATTGAAACAGTCATCAAAAATCTCCAAACAAACAAAAGCCCAGGGCCAGAAGGCTTCCCAGGGGAATTCTACCAAACATTTAAAGAAGAACTAATTCCTATTCTCCTGAAACTGTTCCAAAAAATAGAAATGGAAGGAAAACTTCCAAACTCATTTTATGAGGCCAGCATCACCTTGATCCCAAAACTAGACAAGGATCCCATCAAAAAAGAGAACTACAGACCAATATCCTTGATGAACACAGATGCAAAAATTCTCGCCAAAATACTAGCCAATAGGATTCAACAGTACATTAAAAGGATTATTCACCACGACCAAGTGGGATTTATTCCAGTGCTGCAAGTTTGGTTCAACATCCGCAAATCAATCAGTGTGATACAATACATTAATAAAAGAAAGAACAAGAACCATATGTTATTCTCAATAGATGCTGAAAGCATTTGCCAAAGTACAGCATCCCTTCCTGATCAAAGCTCTTCAAAGTGCAGGGATAGAGGGCACATACCTCAATATCATCATAGCCATCTATGAAAAACCCACCACAAATATCATTCTCAATGGAGAAAAACTGAAAGCTTTTCTGCTACGGTCAGGAACACAGCAGGGATGTCCATTATCACCACTGCTATTCAACATAGTACTAGACGTCCTAGCCTCAGCAATTAGACAACAAAAGGAAATTAAAGGCATCCAAATCGGCAAAGAAGAAGTCAAACTATCACTCTTTGCAGAAGATATGATACTATATGTGGAAAACCCAAAAGACTCCACTCCAAAACTGCTAGAATTTGTACAGGAATTCAGTAAAGTGTCAGGATATAAAATCAATGCACAGGAATCAGTTGCATTTCTCTACACCAACAACAAGACAGAAGAAAGAGAAATTAAGGAATCCATCCCATTTACAATGGCACCCAAAACTATAAGATACCTAGGAATAAACCTAACCAAAGAGGCTAAGAATCTATACACAGAAAACTATAAAGTACTCATGAAAGAAATTGAGGAAGACACAAAGAAATGGAAAAATGTTCCATGCTCCTGGATTGGAAGAATAAATATTGTGAAAATGTCTATGCTACCTAAAGCAATCTACACATTTAATGCAATTCCTATCAAAGTACCATCCATTTTTTTCAAAGAAATGGAACAAATAATCCTAAAATTTATATGGAACCAGAAAAGACCTCGAATATCCAAAGGAATATCGAAAAAGAAAGCCAAAGTTGGTGGCATCCCAATTCCGGACTTCAAGCTCTATTACAAGCTGTCATCATCAAGACAGCATGGTACTGGCACAAAAACACATAGATCAAGGGAACAGAATAGAGAGCCCAGAAATAGACCCTCAACTCTATGGTCAACTAATCTTCGACAAAGCAGGAAAGAATGTCCAATGGGAAAAAGACAGTCTCTTCAACAAATGGTGTTGGGAAAATTGGACAGCCACATGCAGAAAAATGAAATTGGACCATTTCCTTACACCACACACGAAAATAGACCCCAAATGGATGAAGGACCTCACTGTGAGAAAGGAATCCATCAAAATCCTTGACGAGAACACAGGCAGCAACGACTTCGACCTCAGCCACAGCAACATCTTCCTAGGAACATCGCCAAAGGCAAGGGAAGCAAGGGCAAATATGAACTATTGGGATTTCATCAAGATGAAAAGCTTTTGCACAGCAAAGGAAACAGCAAAACCAAAGGACAACTGACAGAATGGGAGAAGATATTTGCAAATGACATATCAGATAAAGGGCTAGTGTCCAAAATCTATAAGGAACTTAGCAAACTCAACACCCAAAGAACAAATAATCCAATCAAGAAATGGGCAGAGGACATTTCTGCAAAGAAGACATCCAGATGGCCAACAGACACATGAAAAGTGCTCCGTATCACTCGGCATCAGGAAACACAAATCAAAACCACAATGAGATATCACCTCACACCAGTCAGAATGGCTAAAATTAACAAGTCAGGCAATGACAGATGCTGGCGAGGATGCGGAGAAAGGGGAACACTCCTACACCTTTGGTGGGAATGCAAGCTGGTGCAACCACTCTGGAAAACAGCATGGAGGTTCCTCAAAATGTTGAAAATAGAACTACCCTATGACTCAGCAATTGCACTACTGGGTATTTACCCAAAAGATACAAACGTAGTGATCCGAAGGGGCACGTGCACCCAAATGTTTATAGCAGCAATGTCTACAATAGCCAAACTATGGAAAGAACCTAGATATCCATCAACAGATGAATGGATAAAGAAGAGGTGGTATATATACACAATGGAATACTATGCAGCCATCAAAAGAAATGAAATCTTGCCATTTGCGACGACGTGGATGGAACTAGAGGGTATCATGCTTAGCGAAGTAAGTCAATTGGAGAAAGACAACTATCATATGATCTCCTTGATATGAGGAAGTGGAGATGCAACATGGGTTAAGGGGTTAGGAGAAGAATAAATTAAATAAGATGGGATTGGGAAGGAGACAAACCATAAGTGACTCGTAGTCTCACACAACAAACTGAGGGTTGCTGGAGGGAGGGGTTTGGAAGAGGGGGGTGGGGTTATGGACATTGGGCAGGGTATGTGCTGGGGTGAGTGCTGTGAAGTGTGTAAACCTGGCAATTTACAGACCTGTACCCCTGGGGATAAAAATATATGTTTATTTAAAAAATAAATTAATTAATTAATTTTAAAAATAAAACTGGGAAGTGTAAGTTTGCTTTCATGTAAAGAAACAAGGAAAACAACATCTATTTGCCTTTTCTTTTGGTATGGATATGAATCAGTTTGTAAGTGGTGTGGTAAAGTTTGAAAATTTATTGTGAATTGTAGAGGAAAAAAAAGAAAAACCCATTTAAGGATCCTAAGTAAATAACTTGCTTTAGGGTTCTACCTTTAGGAAGTAGCAGAACTAGTTTAAATACAAGTCTGTTGTTTCTTGAGCTCTCTTCTCAATCACTGTGAGAAATTGTTTCCCTTTAATTTTATATTCTTTTGTTTTTAGAAATTTTCAAACCCATAAAAGGTTAGAAGCTGTACAGTGAACACTTCTTTGCCCCTTACCCAGATAATTATTAATGTCTTGCCACACCTGTCCCATCTCTTTCTATACATACACACACTCTTTTGCCAAACATTTGGACATTGATTGCAGGCATTATGACACCTCACTCTTGAATATTTTGGCATATTTTTCCCCAGAGAAAGGATATTTTACTACACAACCACACCACTATTACCATATCTTTAAAAATATAAATATCACTTTAATCTACACTCAAATTTCCTCACAATATCCTTATTAGCTTTTTGTTTTTTTAAATCCAGAATCCAATCAAAATTTATGTATCATTGCATTTGACTGCTGTCTCTGTAGTCTCCCTCAATTTAACCCAGTGTTCAGCCTTCTTCTGTATATGACAAAGAATCCTTTGTAAAATCCAGAATATTCCCCATCTGGACCGCCTGCATCCCAAAGCTTTTGGACTATTGTGTTTGCAGTTTCATTTGTTTCCATGTATTTAATTGTTCTCTAATTTCCTCATTGATCCATTCATTCTTTAGCAGTATGTTCTTTAACCTCCATGCATTTGTGGTCCTTCCAATTTTTTTCTTGTGGTTGACTTCAAGTTTTTTAGCATTGTGGTCTGAAAATATGCATGGTATGATCTCGGTCTTTTTGTACAGGTTGAGATCTGATTTGTGGCCCAGTATGCAGTCTTTTTTGGAGAACGTTTCATGTGCACTTGAGAACACTGTGTATTCTGCTGCTTTAGGATGGAATGCCTGAAGGAGCTGGAAAGAACAGCAAATAAAGCCTAAACAAAGCAGGAGAAGCGAAATGAAAATGATTAGAGCAGAAATCAATGACAAAGAAGTAAAAAAAAAAAAAAAAACAAAAAAAAAAACAGATCAACAAAACTAGGAGCTGGTTCTTTGAAGGAATTAATAAGATTGACAGCCCATAGTCAGACTTACCAAAAAGAAAAGAGAAAAGACCTAAATAAATAAAATCATGAATGGAAGAGGTAAGATCACAACCAATACTGAAGAAATACAGTTTAAAGAGAATATTAGCAATTATATGCCAAAAAATTAGGCAATGTGGAAGAAATGAATGCATTCCTAGAAACATGTAAACTACCAAAACTGAAACAGAAAGAAATAGAATAACTAAACAGACCCATACCCAGTGAAGAAATTGAAGCAGTAATCAAAAATCTCCCAAAGAATAAGATCCCAGGGCCAGAGGACTTCCAAGGGGAATTCTACCAAACATTTAAAGAAGAATTAATACCTATTCTTCTAAAACTGTTCCGAAAAATAGAAATGGAAGGAAAACTTCCAAACTCATTTTATGAGGCCAGCATTACCTTGATCCCAAAGCCAGACCAAGACCCCACCATAAAAGAGAATTACATACCAATATCCCTGATGAACATGGATGCAAAAATTCTTACCAAGATACTAGCTAATATGATCCAACAGTTCAGTGAAAAGATTGTTTACTACGACCAAGTGGGATTTATTCCTGTGCTGCAGGGGTGGTTTAACATCCACAAATCAATCACTATGATACACCACATTAATAAAAGAAAGAAGAAGAACCATATGATTCTCTCAATAGTTGCAGAAAAAGCATTTAACAAAATACACCATCCTTTCTTGATAAAAACTCCCTGCCATGGAGGATAGAAGGAAGAGAACTCAATATCATAAAAGCCATGTACAAAAGACACAGCAAATACCATCCTCAACAGGGAAAAACTGAGAGCTTTTCTCCTAAGGTCAGGAACATGACAGGGAAGTCTGCTCTCACCACCGTTGTTTAGCATAGTATTGAAGTTCCTAACCTCAGCAATCAGACAACAAAAAGAAATAAAAGCATCCAAATCAGCAAAGAAGTCAAACTCTCATTCATTACAGATTACCTGAATCTCTATGTAGAAAACACAAAGACTCTACCAAAAAATTGCTAGAACTGATCAAGGAATTGAGCACAGTCACAGGACATAAAATCAATGCAAAGAAGTCAGTTTCATTTCTGTACACTAACAATGAAGCAGAAAGAAATCAGGCAAGTGATCCCATTTAAAATTGCACCAAAACCCATAAAATACCTAGGAATAAGTCTCACCAAAGAGGTAAAGGACCTCTACTCTTAAAACTGGAACACTTATGAAATAAATTGAGGAAGACACTAAGAAATGAAAAAACATTCCATGCTCATAGATTGGAAGAACAAATATTGTTAAAATGTGTATGCTGCCCAAAGTAGTGTGCACATTGAATGCAATCCCTATCAAAATACCATCAGCACTGAGACATCTGGGTGGCTCAGTTGGTTAATATGCATCTGCCTTCCACTCAGGTCATGATCCCATTGTCTTGAGGTTGACTCCCACACTGGGCTCCTTCCTCTGCAGGAAGCCTGCTTGTCCCTCTGACTGCCACTTCCCCTCCTTGTGCATGCTCGCTCTCTTTCACAAATAAATAAAATCTTTTTTAAAATTACCATCAGCATTTTTCAGAGCTGGAACAAACAATCCTAAAATTTGTATGGAACTACACAAGACCCCAAATAGCCAACACAATGTTGAAAAAGAAAACCAAAGCTGGAGGTGTCACAATTCCAGATTTAAAGCTGTAATCATTAAGACAGTATGGTACTGGCACAAAACAGACACATAGATCAATGGAACAGAATAGAGACCCCAGAAGTTGTACCTCAAATCTATGGTCAACTAATCTTAAGCAAGGCAGGAAAGAAGGTCCAATGGAAAAAAGACAGTCTCTTCAATGGATGGTGTTGGGAAAACTGGACAGCCACATGCAGAAGAATGAAACGGGACCACTTAGTACACCATATACAAAAATTAAACTCAAAATGGATGAAAGACCTAAATGTGAGACAGGACCCCATCAAAATCCTACAGGAGAATACAGGCAGCAACCTCTTTGACTTCCACTGCAGCAACTTCTTACTAGAAATGTCTCCAAAAGCAAGGCAAAGAAAAGCAAAAATGAACTATTGGGACTTCACCAGGTTAAAAAGCTTTTGCACAGCAAAGGAAACAATCAACAAAACTAAAAAGCAACCTATGGAATGAGAGATATTTGCAAATAATGTATCCGATAAAGGGCGAGTAACCAAAACCTATAAAAAAACATATCAAACTCAACACCCAAAAAATAAATAACTTAAAAATCACTTACAATTCCAATAGCAAAAAATACTATTTTTAACATTGTCCTCTGAATTTTCATTTAATTACAGATTATTAATGATGTAGCTATCTATGAAACAAAAAATTCTGGAGTTGTATACATCAACCTTCAAATAGTGCTAAGCCTAGAAGATAGAATAGGAGGAAACTTTCTCTTTCTACATACGTAATTCTGCACTGTGTGAAATTTCAAAGAATAGCTATTCTTTTCATTAACTATATTTAAATAAACCATAATATCTTATAGAGCATATAGTATATCCTCCTTATATCCATTTATTATTTTAATGTATATATTTATTATTATTATTATTTCTCCCCATAACACATACCCTTTCCATTGACCATCACCCTGCTACCCCAACCCTCCAACCCCCCTCTCTTCTGGCAACCCTCAGTTTGTTTCCTATGATAAAGAGTCTCTTATGGTTTCTCTCCCTCTCTGGTTTCGTCTTGTTTCATTTCTCCCTCCCTTCCCCCATGGTCCCCTACCCTGCCTCTCAGATTTCTTCATGTCAGCGAGACCATATGATAAATTATGTTTCTCTGATTAATTTCACATAGCTCAATACCCTCTAGTTCTATCCACATTGTGGCAAATGACAAGATTTCGTTTCTTTTGATGGCTGCATAGTATTCCATTGTATATGTACATACCACATCTTTTTATCCATTCATTTGTTGATGGACATCTAGGCTATTAACATAGTTTGGCTATTCTGGGCATTGCTGTTATAAACATGCGGGTGCATGTGCCCCTTCGGATCACTACCTTTGTACCTTTAGGTTAAATACACTATAATGCAATTGTTGGGTTGTAGGTTAGCTCTGTTTTCAACTTTTTGAGGAACCTTCATACCATTTTCCAGAATGGCTGCACCATCTTGCATTCCCTCCAACAGTGTAGGAGGGTTCCCCTTTATCCTTATCCTTGCCAACACCTGCTGTTTCCTGGCTGGTTAATTTTACCCATTCTGACGGGTGTGAGATGGTACCTCATTGTGTTTTTTTTTTTAATTAAAAAATTAATAATTAAAATTAATAATACATTAAAAATTTTATTTTCAGCGTAACAGTATTGTTTTTTGCACGACACCCAGTGCTCTATGCAATCCATGCCCTCTCCAATACCCACCACCTGGTTCCCCCAACCTCCCACCCCCCTCCCCTTCAAACCCCTCAGATTGTTTTTCAGAGTCCATAGTCTCTCATGGTTCACCTCCCCTCATTGTGGTTTTGATTTGTATTTCCTTGATGCTGAGTGATGTTGAGCACTTTTTCATGTGTCTGATGGCCACTTAGATGTCTTTGCTGAAATGTCTGTTCATGACATCTGCCCATTTCTTGATTGGATTATTTTTTCTTTGGGTGTTGAGTTTGGTAAGTTCTTTATAGATTTTGGATACTAGCCCTTTATCTGATATGTCATTGGCAAATATCTTCTCTCCTTCTGTCGGTTATCTTTTGGTTTTGTTGAAAGTTTTCTTTGCTGTGCGGAAGCTTTTGATCTTGATTAAGTCCCAGTAGTTCATTTTTGTCCTTGCTTCCCTTTCCTTTGGCAATGTGTCTAGGAAGAATTTGCAGCGGCTGAGGTCGGAGAGGTTGCTGCCTGTGTTCTCCTCAAGGATTTTGATGGATTCCATTCCCACATTGAGGTCTTGCATCCATTTTGAGTCTATTTTTGTGTGTGGTGTGAGGAAATGGTCCAGTTTCATTCTTCTGCATGTGGCTGTCCAATTTTCGAAACACCATTTGTGGAAGAGACTGTCTCTTTTCTATTGGACATTCTTTCCTGCTTTGTGGAATATTAGTTGACCATAGAGTTTTGGGTCCATTTCTGGGCTCTCTATTCTGTTCCATTGATCTGTGTGTCTGTTTTGCACCAGTACCATACTGTCTTGATGCTTACAGCTTTGTAATAGAGTTTGAAGTCTGGAAATGTGATTCCACCAACTTTGGTTTTCTTTTTCAACATTCCTCTGGCTATTTGGGGTCTTTTCAGGTTCCATATAAATTTTAGGGTTATTTGTTCCATTTCTTTGAAAAAAGTTGATGGTATTTTGATAGGGATTGCGTTAAATGTGTAGATTGCTCTAGGTAGCATAGACGTTTTCACAATATTTGTTCTTCCAATCCATGAGCATGGAATGTTTTTCCATTTCTTTGTGTCTTCCTCAGTTTCTTTCATGAGTACTCTATAGTTTTCTAAGTACAGATTCTTTGCCTCTTTGGTTAGATTTATTTCTAGGTATCTTATGGTTTTGGGTACAATTGTAAATAGGATTGGCTTCTTAATTTCTCTTTCTTCTGTCTTGTTGGTATATAGAAATGCAACTGATTTCTGTGCATTGATTTTTATATCCTGACAATTTACTGAATTCCTGTATGAGTTCTAGCAGTTTCATAGTGGAGTCTTTCGGGTTTTCACATAAAGTATCATATCATCTACAAAGAGTAGAGTCTGATTTCTTCTTTGGTGATTCAGATGCCTTTTATTTCCTTTTGTTGTCTGATTGCTGTAAGACTTCTTGTAGTATATTGAATAGCAGTGGTGATAGTGGATAGCCCTGTCATGTTCCTGACCTTAGGGGGAAAGCTGTTAGTTTTTTCCCCGTTAAGAATGATATTCACTGTGGATTTTTCATAGACGGCTTTATGGTCTTGAGCTGTTTACCCTCCATCCCTACACTGTGACGAGTTATGTTCAAGAGAGGATGCTGTACTTTGTCAAATGCTTTGTCAGCATCTGTTGAGAGGTTCAAATGGTTTTTGTTCTCTCTTTTACTAAATGTTTTGTATCACATTGATTAATTTGCAGATATTGAACCAACTTTGCAGCCCAGGAATAAATCCCACTTGGTCGTGGTGAATAATCCTTTTAATGTACTGTTGGATCTTATTGGCTAGTATTTTGATAAGAAATTTTGCATCCATGTTCATCAGGGATATTGGTCTGTAATTCTCCTTTCCAATGGCGTCTTTGGTTTGGGGATCAAGGTAATGCTGGCCTCATAAAATGAGTTCGGAAGTTTTCCTTCCATTTCTATTTTTTAGAACAGTTTCACGAGAATAGTTATGAATTCTTTAAATGTTTGGTAGAATTCCCCTTGGAAGCCCTCTGGCCCTGGGGTTTTGTTTGTTTGGAGATTTTTGATGACTGCTTCAATCTCCTTACTGGTTATAGATCTGTTCAGGTTTTCTGTTTCTTTGTGGTTCAGTTTTGGTAGTTCATACATCTCTAGGAATGCATCTGTTTCTTCCAGATTGTCAAATGTGCCCACATATACTTGCTCATAATATGTTCTTATAATTGTATTTCTTTTTTTTTTTTTAAGATTTTTTATTTATTTATTTGACAGAGAGGTCACAAGTAGGCAGAGAGGCAGGCAGAGGGAGAGGGGGAAGCAGGCTCCCTGCAGAGCAGAGAGTCCGACATGGGCTTTGATCCCAAGACACTGAGAACATGACCTGAGCTGAAGGCAGAGGCTTAACCCACTGAGCCACCCAGGCGCCCATAATTGTATTTCTTTTTTTTTTTTTAATTTTTTTTTAAGATTTTATTTATTTTTTGACAGAGATCACAAGTAGGCAGAGAGGTGGCGGGGGTGGGGGGAACGGGGAAGCAGGTTTCCAGTTGAGCAGAGAGCCTGATGCGGGGCTCGATCCCAGAACTCCGGGATCATGACCTGAGCTGAAGGCAGAGGCTTTAACCCACTGAGCCACCCAGGCGCCCCCATAATTGTATTTCTTTGATGTTGGCTGTGATCTCTCCTCTTTCATTCATGATTTTATTTATTTGGGTCATTTCTCTTTTCTTTTTGGTAAGTCTGGCCAGGGGTTTGTCAATCTTATTAATTTTTTTAAAGAAACAGCTCCTAGTTTTGTTGATCTGTTCTACTGTTTCTTTGGTTTCTATTTCATTGATTTCTGCTCTGATCTTTATTATTTCTCTTCTACCAGGTTTAGGTTTCATTTTTTTTTTTTTCTCCAGCTCCTTTAGATATAGAGTTAGGTTGTGTATTTGAGAACTATCTTGTTTCTTGAGAAAGGCTTGTATTGCTATATTACTTTCCTCTCAGGACTGCCTTTTGCAGTGTCCCAAAGATTTTGAACAGTTGTATTTTCAGTTTTGAATGTTTCCAGGAATTGTTTTAATTCCTCTTTAATTTCCTGGCTGACCCATTCATTCTTAGTAGGATGCTCTTTAGCTTCCATATATTTGAGTTCCAACTTTCCTCTTGTGATTGAGTTCTAGTTTCAAAGCATTGTGGTCTAAAAATATGCAGGGAATGACCCCGGTCTTTTGGTACCAACTGAGACCTGATTTGTGACCCACGATGTGATCTATTCTGGAGAATATTCCATGTGCACTAGAGAAGAATGTGTATTCTGTTGTTTTGGGATGGAATGTTCTGAATATATCTGTGATGTCCGTCTGGTCCAGTGTGTCATTTAAAGCCTTTATTTCCTTGTTGATCTTTTGCTTAGATGCTGTCCATTTCAGTAAGGAGGGTGTTAAAGTCCCCTACAATTACTATATTATTGTCTATGTACTTCTTTGATTTTGTTATTAATTGGTTTATATAGTTGGCTGCTCCCATGTTAGGGGCATGGATATTTAAAACCGTTAGGTCTTCTTGTTGGATAGACCCTTTAAGTATGATATAGTGTCCTTCCTCATCTATTATTATAGTCTTTGGCTAAAATCTAATTTATCTGATAGAAGGATTGCCACCCCAACCTTCTTTTGATGTCCATTAGCATGGTAAATTGTTTTCCACCCCCTCACTTTAAATCTGGAGGTGTCTTTGGGTCTAAATTGAGTTTCTTGCGGACAGCATATTGATGGGTCTTGTTTTTTTTTTATCCATTCTGATTCCTTATGTCTTTTGATTGGAATATTTAGCCTTTACATTCAGGATAAGATATGAATTTAGTGCTATTGTGTTGTCTGTAAAGTGACTTACTGTATTTTGTCTCTGCCTCCTTTCTCATCTGTTACTTTTAGGCTTTCTCTTTGCTTAGAGGACCCCTTTAAGTATTTCCTGTAGGGCTGGTTTGGTCTTCGCAAATTCTTTTAGTTTTTGTTTGTCCTGGAAGCTTTTTATTTCTCATTCTATTTTCAATGACAGCCCAGCTGGATATAATATTCTTGGCTGCATATTTTTCTCATTTAGTGCTTTGAATATATCATGCCAGTATATCATATGCTTTCTGGCCTGCCAGGTCTCTGTGGATAGGTCTGCTGCCAGTCTAATATTTCTACCATTTTAGGTTACAGACCTCTTGTCCCAAGCTGCTGTCAGGATTTTTTCTTTGTCACTGTGACTTGTAAGTTTTACTATTAGATGATGGGGTGTAGACCTATTTTTATTGATTTTGAGGGGATTCTCTGTACCTCCTGCATTTTGATGCTTATTTCCTTCCCAGAATTAGGGAAGTTCCTGCTATAGCTTGCTCCAGTATCCCTTTTAACCCCCTCTCTCTTTCTTCTTCTGGGATCCCAATTATTTTAATACCGTTTCATCTTCTGGTATCACTTATCTTTCAGATTCTCCCCTCGTGATCTAGTAGATGTTTATCTCTCTGTTTCTCAGCTTCTTTATTCTCTATTATTTTGTCTTCTATATCACTAATTCTCTCTTCTGCCTCATTTATCCTAGCAGTAAGAGCCTCCAGTTTTGATTGCACCTCATTAATAGCTTTTTAAATTTCATCTTAGATTTTAACTTTTATTTCTCCAGAAAGGGATTCTCTGATATCTTCTATGTTTTATTCAAGCCCAGCTAGCATTTTTATAATTGTCATTCTGAACTCTAGTTCTGACATCTTACTAATGTCCATGTTGACCAGGTCCCCAGCTGTCGGTACTGCCTCTTGTTCTTTTTTTTTTTTTTAGGTGAGTTTTTCTGCCTTGACATTTTGTCCAGAAAAGAGTAGATGGATGAGAGAACAAAATGCTAAAAGGGTAACAACGACCCCAGGAAAGTATACACTAACCAAATCAAAAGAGACTTGAATCTGGGATGAAAAGAAAGGAAAAAAATATGTAGCTGTGATTAGGATGGTGAATAGAACAGAGCCACACACTTGATTTTCAGTGTATTTTGGTCTGTTAGAAGAAAATGCCTCCCAAAATGTTAAAGAAAGAAAATATATATATATATATATATATATATATATATATATATATATACACACACACACACACACACACACACACACACACACACACACACCCGTATATATATACATATATATGGGTAAACATGATGAAGGGATGAAGTATGACTGTAAAGATGAAAATTTAAAAAATTTTAGGGGCACCTGGGTGGCTCAGTCATTAGGCATCTGCCTCTGGCTCAGGTCGTGATCCCAGGATCCTGGGATTGATCCCCGCATCAGTCTCCCTGCTAGTGGGAAGCATTCTTCTCCCTCTCCCATTTCCCTGGCCTGTGTTCCCTCTCTCACTGTGTCTGTCTGTGTCAAATAAATAAATAAAATCTTTATTAAAAATAAAAGAAAAAGAAAATTTAAAAAGGTTTTTAAAAAGGAATAAGATAAGTTGGTTGAAAAAAGAGAAAAGAAAAAAAAAGGAGAGAATGTGATCAGGCTGGAGACTAGAACAAAACCATATGTTAGATTTAGGGTATATCTGTTAGAAGAAACTGTATCCCAACATTTTAAAGAAAGGAAAGCTTATTTGTATACAAAAAAAATAAGGTTAAATACAATGAAGGGATAGAATATGACTATAAAAATAAAAATTTAAGGGGCGCCTGGGTGGCTCAGTGGGTTAAGCCTCTGCCTTCGGCTCAGGTCATGATCTCAGGGTCCTGGGATCGAGCCCCGCATCGGGCTCTCTGCTCAGCAGGGAGCCTGCTTCCTCCTCTCTCTCTGACTGCCTCTCTGCCTGCTTGTGATCTCTCTCTGTCAAATAAATAAATAAAATCTTTAAAATAAATAAATAAATAAATAAATAAATAAATAATAAAAATTTAAAAAGATTTTTAAATGGTATTGATAAGGCAAAATAGGTAAAATAGGTTAAAATAGGAAAGAGGACACATTCAAAAAAATAGAAAAAGAAAAAAATAACCAAAATTTTAAAAATTTGACTTTGAAAGACTACAGAATCATGGGAGAAAAGCCGTGAATTCTATGTGCTGTATTCCCCTAGCACTGGTGTTGTGCTGTTCTCATTGTTCGGTAAACTTGGTCTTGGCTGGATGCTCTTGCTGATCTACTGGAGGAGGGGCCTACTGCAGGGATTCTCAAATGTCTTTGCCTGAGGCAGAATTGTACCACCCTTCCCTGAGGCCAGGCTAAGTACTCTGCTTGGGTTTGCTCTGGTAGTCTTTTTGCCTTAAAGCTTTCTGTACAGCTTTGGAGGATGAGAATTAGGATGGCAGCCTCCCAGTCTCCAGCCCTGGAGGAGCCGAGAGCTCACCCTCCCACCCCCTTCACTGAGCCATCAGAGTAAAGCAGTCAATCAGTCCTGTCTCCCTGGTCTCCAGCCGCACTCTGAGCTCACCCAGCCTTTGACCAAGAGTTTCTATCTCTGGCACACAGCCCCAGTTGGAGTCTCCAAACCCAGCAGATTCCTGCAGTGTGCCCCCACACCACCCCTCTTGGTGAAGGAAGGGGGGGTTCTCCCTGGATCTGTCACTTGTGGGGTCCCTGCTCAAAGAGTATTACCCCAACTGTGCCTTGGATCACACTTTAAGGTAACCCCGAGCTGAGCGTCCCCTCCTTGACTCTGTCTCTGCAGCCGGCTTCCCCACTTGTTACTTAGGAGCTCTGCTGCACTCAGGCATCCCTGGTCTTTCTGTGACCCCACGAGTCCTGAGATCATGCTGTCCCAGTGAAGGCTCCACACCCCTCAGCCCACCCCACCCCCACTTAGCCTCTAGAGCGACGACCCTTAGCAGAGCAGACTTCTAAAAGTTCTGATTTTGTGCTCCACTGCTCTGTCACTTTCTGGGAGCTGACCCCTCTCCCTGTGGTCTGTCTTCATGTGTTTTTGCCTCAGATTCACTTCTCCGCATGTCCTGTCTTCCAGAAATTGGTGTCTTTTGTGTTCCTATAACTGCTGCTGTTCTTCTCTTTGATCTCCTGTTGAGTTTGTAGGTGTTCAGAATGGTTTGATGACTATCTAGCTGAATTCCTGGGACCAGAGAAATTTAGGTCTCCTACTCCTCTGCCATCTTGCTCCTCCCCTTTACATATATTTTTTAATGTTTTTGTTTGAAAATATTAAGCTGTATTGGTGATAATTGCCCCACTTATCATAATTTGACATGTTCTCCATCTATTGAATTGGGGATTACTTATGTCTAATGACTTTAAAAGTATCTTTCTATTAACAAAGTAAAATATGTTCTGGCTATAAAACTGAACAAAATGAGATAATAGGTCGTTTCTTTAAAATACAAAAATAGATTTTTTTTTCCAGTCTCTCTCAAACAAGTGAAACTTAATGTGTGAAAATAACATTATTTTATTTTTTTTTAATTTTCTTTTGATTTTAAATCATGGCTTAAAATTTGTGATCAAAATTACATTCATCCAGTTAGGTAATATTTGCACCATTATTGGCCTTTCCTATGTCTTTCTCATGTTAATTATCTTACTGTTTGGTTTATAAATACTCTTACTATCCATAAATTATCAAAGAAAATAAGGAAAGTGAGGTTAGGGTAAGAGAGGTGACTTTAGTTCCCATACAGACTTCTGAACCCCAGTCACATTAAACTGCCTCTCAGATATGTGTATTTGCTCGCATAATAAGATTTACATTGTGTTTTATCAGATACTAATCTCAAAATATTTTCTTTGACTTTTGCAGCATAGGATTTTAGTGATGATATACTATCAGTTTCAGTAATCCTAAAGTCTTTTTAGTAAGTGTGAATAGTTTAATTCACTGAATTTATCAGCATTACTGTAAAAATATTTCAAAATATATTTACTATTATGGTCATAAACCTTCATGCTAGCTGCATCGTTTTTAGATACTAAAAAGAACACTTTTGGTGTGAGAGACAGACATGACTGCATTCATAGGAACTAAAATTTTTATATCCTGAAAACCATGACTTAATTTCTTTGTGCCTTAATCTTACTCATCTATAATGTGATAATAACTACTTAATCAGAATCTTGGTGAGAATTAATGAGGTAATAACACTTAAATAAGTACTCTAAACAGTTCTTCACACATCAGACTTCAGTAAATGCAAACTGTGGTTATCACTGACCCATAAATAGGATAGATTGATCCATCATATAATTATTCATAGGCAAAGTTTGTACCAAATTAAAATCTAAAATGGAGCTCAGAGGGACTCACAGATATTTGTCATGTCTTCAGAAAAGTAACTCATATTAATTAACCAAATTAAATGTATGTGAATGTAATAAAATATGTCAATGTTATAAATAAAGAAAGCTTACCTCATGTTTTAGAAATAGTATATTTTATAAGGCCCTAGAAAATTTCCAAAAATCTTTAGATCATACGTGTTTACTGATGACATAGCATCAGTATCAGTATTCCTCGTGTCTTTTTAAAAAGTGTGAGTAGTTATTAGAAAAATATATTGTTAGGAACCATCCTGATGAGATGTAAATAATTCTTCAAAATATTCTGTATACATTAATCATACTGTTTCTGAAGTAATTTAAATTTTAATTCAACTAAGTTTCCCTCACAAAGTAATATGTGCAATATAAAAATATTCTTCTGTTTATAAAACAAAAGTGCCTTCAAAGTTATTAGTTATATTTTTAGTGTGTAACTCAGTTTTTCTCTTAAAGTGCTCTATGGCAGGAGTTTTCAAAAGGTGGTGTTCAGAGAGTCTGCAAGGTCAAATCTAACTTTCATACTTACGGTTTTCTGTTTGCTTTTTTCATACTCATTCTCTCATGAGTATACAGTATTGTTTTACAGAGGCTAACAATATGTAGCAACATAGCAGATTGAACGTAGAAGTAGATATGAGAATCTAGCTGTTTTCTGTTAAACCAGACATTAAGGAAATTTGCAAAAATGTAAAATACCATTCTTCTAAAAAATTTTCAATTTTGGAAAATATACTTATTTTTCATAAAATGTGTTACTTATGTTAACCTGTAATGCCCTCAGTTACTATCTTTAAGGAGATTAGTAAATATTTTGAATTTTTCTCAGTTTTCACTTCTAATATGATAAAATTTAATAGACACTCACTCCCACCACTATCATGGTATTGACTCTTTAATATACCATGTGTTTATTTACTTTTATGACCTAAAAGTTACATATTTATTTCTTATCAAAATAATTATCCTAAATATTTTTACTGGGCATTAATCATTTTTTGAGAACCTAAACAATTTGTAAATGTCTTAATTTACAGGTTGCAAGTGCAAGAAAACTGTATAACATACAGATTTCTCGACTAACAGAAGAACTTTCAGCCCTTCAAATGGTATGTTAGAAGACTATATTGATATTTTCTCCTGAATATTGATTATTTTAAAGGCCAGGATGCATTTTAATGAATCTTATAATGGGCATTCTTGTTCATTCAGACGATACTTATTAAGCCAGGAATTAGACTAGATGTTTGGAGAAGAGTAAAAGTCAAAATAAACATGTGTTACCTGCAATCTTGGAACTTACGGTCTAGCAGGAAAGATGGATGACATTTACCACATTTTACTACAATTACTTTTTTTGACAAAGAACACACAGAATGCTATTGAAGCACCCATCTGCAACTGCTACCATATGCCAGGTTCATTTGGGAGATGAGGGAGAAAGAAAAAGTATATATGACAGCAGAAAAGAAGAAAGACAAGCTACCCAAAAGAAATGAGTACTGAAGGATAAATAGACAAAGAAGAGAAAAGAAAAGAGTACTTGTATGTCTAGAGGTGAAATTAAATATGTAAATTTAATAACAAGATTTGATGAAATGGAATTTAATAGCTTTGCTTACAGGGGAATAAAAGTACAGGAATTTTCAGAGATTAGAAAGACGTTTTCAACTTCACAAACTCTAATATTTTCTGAATCTCTATATCTGAATCTCTCTCTCTATATATATATATTCTCAATCTCTATATTGCTTTTAATCTTGACAGTAAAACTTAGCAGTGAATTATGTCTTGTAATAAATATGTTACATTATGTTCTCTTTCTTCATAAAAATCTTAACTTTCCAATTAGATTGTAAATACCTCAGAGTAGAAGAGTCTTGTGCCTCCTTTTATTTTCCCCATGGCCTAGCCTAGTCTTTTCACAGCATGTTTTTTAATATTTATTCACTGATATTTAAAGAACTCTGAAAGAAGGAGCATATTTTCCACATTCTACAAACTCGGTAATGAGATGTGATGAGACTTTTGTCTATGTGTATAGATCCTGATCATAATAGAACAAGAAACAGTGTTATTTTTTGTTTGCTTAATGTCATCTGTTTTAAGGATGGAGGAACATTAACTAAAATTAATGGGATGCTATGTGGCCAGTTAGTCATGTCTAATTATTTGTTGTTTTTTAGTTTTGCTTCCTCTTCTATCACCTTGCTGTTTTGCTTTTTCTCTTGTGTGAACTGATTTAGCTATCAACAGATTCACAGCTTAGAAAAAGAAGATCCTACCCCAATCCAACATCATTTAATGGCTTGTAAACTCTGGAGGGACAAGAACACTATTTCTTTCTCATTTCCCGAAGGAATGTGTGTTGGATAAGATCTGCAGAGATTTTAAGTATAATAACTCTTAATAGCCACAACCAGAGTTATATAAACTCACTTCAAAGCAAAAAATTTTCAGTTTATTATGAAGTATTTCTTACAATTTATAGTAAAACAATTGTAATCCATAGCTAAGATGGATTTTTCTTTTTTTTTTTTTAAGATTTTATTTACGTATTTGACAGAGAGATCACAAGTAAGCAGAGAGGCAGGCTGAGAGAGAGAGAGAGGCGCAGGCCTCCCACTGAGTAGAGAGCCTGATGTGGGGCTCGATCCCAAGACCCCGAGATCATGACCTAGGCCGAAGGCAGAGGTTTAACCCACTGAGCCACCCAGGGGCCCCTAAGATGGATTTTTCTAAAGATACTAAGTATTATCTGATGTCTTATTGATTCCATGGGGAAAACTGTACTGATTAATTGAAAAGTGTATTCAACTACTTTAAAAAGCAGATTTTCTCAGGTAACTCAAAAACTCAGACTACGGTTTGAGACATAATAACCTGACATCAGCTTTTGACATATTCTTACATACCAATTTTACCACCTGAACCATAAAGATGAAGTCAAGGAGAGAAGTTAAGCATACTTTAGCTAACCCAAAACTAAGTTATGCTGGTAGGAAGAAGAAAAACTTGTGTTTTAGGTTAGTGTGCAGATTTTTTGATAGATTTAAGAAAAGGCCAGAGATAGTCTAGTCACATATCTCCCTTGGAAAGCAGCACAGCTTTTACTTTCTCCTACAGGGTACAATTTCTTCTAAGAATACTCAAGGTTTTAATTCTGCCAACTAACAGAGATTGCTGTTAATCTACAGCAAATGAGTAAGAAGATTGGTTATTAATTTTATACAAGTTAAATGAAAAGTTCATTATGATCTTTTGTGGATCAGTGAATTTAAAAAAAAATTTTTTAATTTTGAATCTTCACATCCGTAGGTATTTAGATATCTTTTTATTATTTTCTAATCCAGTTAAATAGATGCCACAGATTATAATCTATATGATATTGATTCTTTTTTTTTTTAAAGATTTTATTTATTTATTTGACAGAGAGAGATCACAAGTAGACGGAGAGGCAGGCAGAGAGAGAGAGAGAGGGAAGCAGGCTTCTTGCTGAGCAGAGAGCCCGATGTGGGACTCGATCCCAGGACCCTGAGATCATGACCTGAGCCGAAGGCAGCGGCTTAACCCACTGAGCCACCCAGGCGCCCCTGATTCTTAATACTTTTTATGATTTTCTTTATGGTAGACTATAGGGTATGATTTTGAAAATACTCCATGTGGGACGCCTGGGTGGCTCAGTTGGTTGGACGACTGCCTTCGGCTCAGGTCATGATCCCGGAGTCCCGGGATCGAGTCCCGCATCGGGCTCCCAGCTCCATGGGGAGTCTGCTTCTCCCTCTGACCTTCTCCTCGCTCATGCTCTCTCTCACTGTCTCTCTCTCAAATAAATAAATAAAATCTTTAAAAAAAAAAAAAAAAGAAAATACTCTATGTGTACTTGAAAAAATATTTAGTATCATTTGATCATATCTTTCCCAAAAGATAAGAATATTGGTGGGGATTAATAGCAAATATCCATGAAAGCTTTTTAATAATAGTAATTTTAAATGTTTGCTTTGGTATTACAGTGAATTTTTAATAGAATTAATGTATGTCTCTGTAAAGGTTTCAATTTACTGTCTTATTTTAACTTTGTTATATGAGGTTAACCCAATATTCTTTCAGTTGTCATTTATCCATGAAATGGTGGATTGGGTGGAGAGAGATGCATAATATATTTATCACAAACCTTTCTTTACATATCATTCACCAGTTTCAGAAGTGGGATCCAACCTTGTTATTAATACCCATATTAAAAATCATATGAGAATCATATCAATAGCTGCAGAAAAAGCATTTGACAAAATCTAACCCCCATTCATGATAAAAACTCCCAGTACACTAGAAACAGAGGGGAACTTACTCAACTTAGCAAAGAATATCTACAAAAAGCCTATAGCTCTGAAACCAAAGCTTTCCCAGTAGATCAGGAACAAAGCAATCATATGCCCTCTCACCACTGCTTTTCAACATCAAGCTGGAAACATTAGCTAATGCAATTTGACTGAAAAAGGAAATAAAAGTTGTACAGATTGGGAAGGGAGAAATTTGTTTGCAGATGACATGATTGTCTATGTAGAAAACAAACCAAAAAAAGAACCAAAAAAACATGGAACAAAGAAGCAATTTTGGCATACAAGGTTGTAGGATACGGAGTTAATATACAAAAGGAAATTGTTTTCCCATATACCGACAATGAACAAATGGAATTTTAAATTAAAAACACAGTGCCCAACTTTTGTATCAACATGGATGGGACTGGAGGAGATTATGCTGAGTGAAATAAGTCAAGCAGAGAAAGTCAATTATCATATGGTTTCACTTACGTGTGGAGCATAAGGAATAACACAGAGGACATTGGGAGATGGAGAGGAAAAGTAAGTTGGGGGAAATTGGAGGGGGAGACAAACCATGAGAGACTGTGGACTCTGAGAAACAAACTGAGGGTTTTGGAGGGGTAGGGGTGGGGGTTTGGGTGAGCCTGGGGGTGGGTATTATGGAGGGCTCGTATTGCATGGAGCACTGGGTGTGGTGCATAAACAATGAATTTTGGAACACGGAAAAAAAATTAAATTAAAAAAAACAGTGCCATTTAACTTAGTACATAAAAAGTTATATATCTAGCAAAATCTATATGAGGAAAACTCTGATGGAAGATATCAATGAAGAAGTAAATAAATGAAGAGATAGCCCATGTTCATGGATAGGAAGACTCAAAGTCAAAATGTCAGTTCTTCCCAGTCTGATCTATAGATTGAGTACAATCCTAGTCATATCCTAGCAAGTTATTTTCTGGATAGTGACAAACTGACTCTAAAGTTTATCTGGAGGAAAGGGTTAGTATCCAAAATCTATAAAGAACTTATCAAACTCAACACCCGAAAACAATCTAGTTAAGAGGCAGAAGACATGAATAGATACTTTTCCAAAGAAGACATCCAGATGGCTAACAGACACATGAAAAGACACTCAGCGTCACTCATTATCAGGGAAATACAAGTCAAAACCATAATGAGATACCACCTCACACCTGTCAGAATGACTAAAATTAATAGCACAAGAAACAGGTGTTGGGGAGGATACAGAGAAAGGAGAACACTCTTGCATTGTTGGTGGAAATGCAAACTGGTACAGCTTCTGTGGAAAACAGTGTGGAGGTTCCTCAAAACATTAAAAATAGAACGACGTTATGATTCAATAGTTACAGTACTAGGTATTTACCCAAATGATAGAAGAATACAGATTTGAATGGGTATATACACCTCACTGTTTATAGCGGCATTATCAACAGTAGCCAAACTACAGAAAGAGCACAAATGTCCATTGACTGATGAATGGATAAAGAAGAGGTGGGGTTGTGTGTGTGTGTGTGTGTGTGTGTGTGTGTGTGTGTGTAAATATATAGGAATGTTACTCAGCCATCAAAAAGAATGAAATCTTGTCATTTGCAACAAAGTGGGTAAAGTTAGAGTGTATTATACTAAGCAGAATAAGTCAGAGAAAGACAAATACCATATGATCTCACTCATATGGGGAATTTAAGAAAGAAATGAATGTATGGGAAGGGGGAGGGAAGAGAGAGAGAGAGGAAAACAAATCATAAGAGACTTTTAACAATAGAGAATGGGGCACCTAGGTGGCTTAGTTCATTAAGTGTTTGCCTTCAGCTCAGGTCATTATCCCAAGATCCTGAGATTGAGTCCCAGGTCAGGCTCCCTGCTTGGCTCCCAACTCAGCAGGGAGTCTGATTCTCCCTCTGCCGGCCTGCCCCTCCCCCATGAATGCACACATGCACACACACTCTCTCTCTCTCTCTCTCCCCCCATCCCTCTCAAATGAATAAAATCTTGAAAAAGAAAAAAGAGAACAAACTGAGGGCCAGTGGAGGGAGGTGGGTGAAGGATGGGCTAAATGGGTGATGGGTATTAAGGAAGGCGCTTATTATTATGTTGAGCACTAGGTATTGTATGTATACAATGAAGCACTGAATTCTACTCTTGAAACCAATATTGCACTGTATGTTACTAATGAGAATTTAAATAAAAATTCAAAAAATAATAATAATTTTTAAATAAATAAATAAAGCTTATCTGGAGGGACAAAAGATCCAAAATAGCCAATACAATATTGAAGGAGAATAAAAAAAAAAAAAAAATCAAAAGACTGACGCTACCATATTTCAAGAATTACTTTATAGCTATAGTAATCAAGCTAGTAGGATGTTGGTGAAAAAAACAGACAAATAGATCAGTGGAATAAAATACAGAATCTAGAATGGAATAAAATATAGACCCACATAAATGCAGTCAGCTAATCATTGACAAAGATGCAAAGGCAATAATACAATGGTGCACAGAGAGTCTTTTTAACAAATGGTGCTAGGACAATCAGACAGTCACATGTATAAGAATGAATATGGACACAGACCTTACACCCTCCACCAAAATTAATTCAAAATGGGTCATAGACCTAAATATAAAACAGAAAATTTTAAAATTCCTAAAAGGTAAATAGAAGAAAATCTAGATGATTTTGGGTTTGACGATAAATTTTTGGATACAGCATATAAGGCATGACCCATGAAACAATTGATAAGTTGGACTTCATTAAAATGAAAAATTTCTCTGTGAAAGACACTGTCAAGAGAATGAAAATTCCAACCACAGACTGGGAGAAAATATTTGCAAAAGGCATAGCAGATAAAGAACTATTAACCAAAATATACGAAAAATTTTTAAAATTCAATAATAAGAAAACTCAGTTAAAAAGTGAGTACATGTGGGGGCGCCTGGGTGGCTCAGTGGGTTAAGCCTCTGCCTTCGGCTCAGGTCATGATCTCAGGGTCCTGGGATTGAGCCCTGCATCAGGCTCTCTGCTCAGCGGGGAGCTTGCTTCTTCCTCTCTCTTTGCCTGCCTCTCTCTCTGCTTGTGATCTCTCTGTCAAATAAATAAATAAAATCTTGTAAAACCTCCTTCTTTCCAAATCCTTCCTCCTTAACATTGATCCTGTCTCCACTACTTCTTCCATCTTTAAAAAAAAAAAAAAAAGTGGGCACATGTGATGACACTGGGTGTTATATGCAACTAATGAATCATTGAACCCTACTCAAAAGCTAATGATGCACTATACAGTGGCTAACTGAACATAATAAAAAAAAAAGTGGACCAAAGATCTTGACACCCCACCAGAGAAGATATACAGGTGGCATATAAGCATATGAAAAGATGCTACATACCATATTTCACCAGGGAAATGCAAACTAAAACAATAATGAGCTGTTACTCATTATATCACGTAGGTACCTGATATACCTATTACCATGGCCAAAATTCAGAATACTGATACCACCAAACTCTGGGAAAGATGTGGATCAACAGGAATTCTCATTCATTGCTGGTGGGAGTGCAAAATGGTATAGCCACTTTTGAAGGCAGTGTGATGGTTTCTTACAAAACTAAATATGGTCCATATTACCATATTACCATATGGTCCAACAATTGCAATCTTCTGTATTTACCCAAAGGAGCTGAAAACTTATATCCATCCACACAAAAACCTAAACATGAGTGTTTATAGCAGCTTTCTTCACAGTTGCCAAAACTTGGAAGCAACCAAGATGTCCACACAAATGGACAAATAAACTGGTACATCCAGACAAAGGGAGTATTATTCAGCACTAAAAAGAAATGAACTATCAAGTCATGAGAAGACATGGAGGAAACGAAAATGCATATTATTAAGTAAAAGAAGCTAGTCTGAAAAGCCTACATACTGTGACTCCAACTGACATTCTGGGAAAGGCAAAAGTATGGAGATAGTAAAAAGATACTATTAGGGGTTTAGGAGGAGAGAGAGATGAATAAGCATAGGTGAAGCACAGAGGATTTTTACAACAGTGAAACTACTCTGTATGTGTGCATTGCCACTGGTGCACAAGCTGCCCTCCCTGTTTTGGGGCTCCAACAGTGTTTTGTAACTTCTGTATGATACTGTAATGGTGGATACATGTCATTATAAATTTGTCCAGACCCATATGTACAGCACCAAGAGTGAACTCTAAACTATGGGCTTTGAGTGATAATGTTGTATCAATGTAGGTTCATCAGTATCAGTAAATGTACCACTACAGTGAGGGATGTTGAAAATGGGGGAGGGCTCTGCATATATGGGGGCAAGAAGTATGGCAGAAATCTGTAACTTCTCAATTTGCTGTTAACCTAAAACTGCTCTAAAAATAGTCTATTAATCACACAAGATGAGTTATGAACATAGGAGAAATCCCAAATTTTACACCATAAAACCGCTTTCCATAGATTAGCAATTTACTGTATGAACATATAAGTTTCTGTATGAACTGTATGAACACTAAAGTTTCATTTCTTGTACACTAACAATTCCGCTCTAATGAAAGACAATAAATTTAGATTAATCATCTGATTCGTAACATAGGGTTAAGTAACATTAGGTTAATTCATTATAATCAGAGTTCATTTGGGGTCACAATTTAGAAGCTCATTTTAAAATTAAAAAAACTGATATGCAGTACTCTGTAAAATAAAGTTACGCTAAAGATGATTGAATATCAGTAGTGTACTGCCAGTAAGGATGTTCATCCAAATCATAATTTACAATTAGTAGAAAATAATCACACCCATTCTCAAAAATAAATAAATAAAAACAAATAGCTATGAGAAACCAGTCATTATAATGGTTATTTTCAGTTTTACTCTCATTTGCAAAATACTAAATTTTATCAACTGATTGATATGCTTGCTTGCTCAGTTTTACTGATTAAAACCTTTTGAGCAGAAATGTTTAATGATCCTGCTAATAAAACTTTTACTGTGTCCATTGGATTTTTTTTTTTTTTTGAGAGAATATGTAAGCTGAGGAGGGGAGGGGCAGAGGGTGAGGGAGAGAGAGGATCTTGATCAGACTCCCTACTGAGCACAGAGTCCAATGCAGGACTTGATCTCACAACCCTGAGATCATGACCTGAGCCAAGATCAAGAGTCAGACGCTTACCAACTAAGCCATTCAGGCTCCGTTTTTTGCCCCCCCCCCCAAAAAAAGTTTTAGACTTTAAATACCTGTGTGTCTTTTAAGGCCACAGGTTGTCCTCAGGGTGTTTTGTTACTGTCCAGATCTGTGTTCCCTTTTAAAATACGTGATAAGTGTATATGAATAAAACTAATATGAGAAAAGGTTCTTACTTTTTTTTCTCTCTGGAATCCTTCAACCTATGTCACCAATTTAGAATGTTTAGTTAGAACTCCTGAGATAGGTAGCTCTTTGAAGATAGAGGTTTTTTTGTTTTTGTTTAATAATCAATATGGTCCTGCTGTATTGATAGGGTAAGTGTGGTATTCTTGTAATGAGCAAATCATTTTATTCATCCATTTTTTCTTAAGATTTTACAAACATATTTATTTACAATATGAATTGAATTTATAGGAATGTGGTGAAAAACAAAGCCAAATTGAACAAGCCATTAGGGAGAAAAAAGCCGTGGAAGAAGAACTAGAAAAGGTAAAACAGAAAAAATACCTACCTACAACTCAGCTGCAAATACTCACTATTACTCTCCACTTTCATCACACTATTTAGTAGCAACCCCTACATTGTAAGTGAGTGTTTTTATTTTAAATATATTCACAGTCAGCACTTAAATACTAGTATTGCCTGAGTACATTTCTTTGTAAGAATAGCCACAGTATTTGCACTTTTTACTTAAATGTAGAAGTTTTATGAAGTAGCTATATTCCTTGTTTAAACTTCATCCCAATAGTAAATTTTACTTGGTCTCCCTTCTGTTTTTAAATTTAATGCCAACTTTTATTGGGTTTAAGCTATCTATAAAAACAAGTATATATAACCAGAAAATTATAACATTACTCTGATTTTAACCTTTTAAAAGTGTAGATTTTCATTTCTTAAGTAGGAAAATATCCCAATATTTGAGAAAAAATAATGTGAAAATTCTATGGTTTAAAATTGTATTTCTTACTTAAATACCTTTTTTATCATCAGTAAATATCCCACTCTTTTAAAATGCCTTGGGAAAAAAGGGAAACGAAACTTGTTGCAGCATATATTGTGTTTTAAGTGCTGCATTAGGAACTTTCGTAGAAGTTAAGTACCTTACCCATGCTAACAAATAGTGAATGGTAGAGTCAGAATTTAATTTTCAAAGAAGAACTACATAATATAAAAAGCATGTGACATATCTGTATTACTGGCATAGAAAGATCATGACATCAGATAGTAAAAGAGTCACTTACTTACAAAGCAGCACACAGCAAAAATATATATGTCATGTTCTGGGTAGGACCCTTATGGTCACCAGTCTCCTGTGATGTTGATTCCTTCCGAGTTACTATTTGTTATGGAATAGGGATAGATCCTATTTAGATTGCTACCTACTATACATCATGGTTGTGATGAAGTTTTAAAATCACATGACATAGAAAGGAACAGGCTTATTTGAGGAAATATAAAACAAGACTAAAGATAACAGGTAAAGAAAAGACACAGTTCCCTAATTCTCCTACATTCCCAGACAAGTGTGCTAAAGTCAAAGCACTGTGTCCTGTGTAAGGTAATATAAATATAATCTTTTGCAGATTTACCATGAAGGCAGAGTAAATGAAAGTGATTACAGAAAACTAGAAGAAATGCACCAAAGATGCCTGCTTGCAGAGCGTTCAAAAGATGATCTTCAACTAAGACTTAAGACAGCAGAAAATAAAATAAAACAACTTGAAATAAAGTAAGTTATTCTTTTCGATTTTCTGTTAACATTTTCAGAATTCATACACTTTGACAGATTCTTTACTTTTTTAAAATAGAACTTACATATATGTTGAAAAAAGAAACTTTTCAGCACCAAATAGAAATTTTTAAGCTTATTTTTTTAAGATTTTATTTATTTATTTTACAGAGAGAGAGAGTACAAACGGGGAGCAACAGGCAGAGGGAGAAGGATAATCAGGCCCCCAGCTGAGCAAGGAGCCCTATGCGGGGCTTGATCCCAGGACCATCATGATCTGAGCCAAAGGCAGATGCTTTAAGCTTCTTTCTGAAAACTGATTTCCTCAGGAAGAAAAGATTTAACAGTATTATGCCATTTTATTTTAAATTTCTCCTTTTTGGCAGTTAATTAGAATGCTCATAAGATTGGGTATTTTTCATACTAACTATGCAGCTTTTATAGTAGCTTCCTTATAATTGTTTTTATACTCAGTTTATACTTACATTTCTTTTGTTACTGAATATCCAAAATAATCCATCATGTTTATTTATTACATTGCTTATTAAAATGGTAAATTTGTAGTCTGGCATATCCCTTCTGAATATTTTTCTACCTTTCTCCCCCAGAGTGTTACTTAATACAGTAAAACTTAATTTGAATTGCATGAAATCTCAATCTGTTACAGAATATGTTTAATATATATTTTAAAAATAAAGAGGAATAGTGTCAGCAATACAGTGGAATGATTTGGAGGTACCCGGCCCATGTCCCTCCACAGAAAAATATATGAAAGGCATCCCTGGACAGAATTGCCTCTATGAGAGCTTTGGGATCCAGGTAGGAGGTTAAAAAACACTGTTGGAGCCCCAAAACAGGGAGGGAAGCTTGTGCACCAGTGGCAGTGCACATTGTGGTCCTATCTATGGACCAAAGCAGCCCCATCTCCCTGTGGTCCTGGCTCTGGCCCTACTTACCCATAGTCCTACACCTGGCCCCCTCTACTAAGGGACTCAGCAGAAGCCATTCCTGTGGGTACTTCTGATAACAGGTCTGCCAACCTCAAAGCTGACTCTTGTCCCTCCAACCCAACTCTAGTTCCACTGTCCTATGGTCTGGAGGGAGTACTGATTGTTCCCCAGCAGAGGTCACATCCAACAGCAGACTTAGCAAAAACCACAAGATATGGATCCAGCAGAAGCCACACTTGTAGATGCTTCTGGTTACACACCCACTGACCTCAGACCTGACTACAATCCCTGAGTCAGTCTTGTGACCCAGCTTCAGCCCCACTCTACCACAGTCCAGAAGCAGTCCTACCCACCCATGGACCAGCACAGTGACATGAAAAGAGCACCCTTAGGAACCCCCATGAGACACAACACCTGACTATATTCCTGAGTACATGCTTGCCAACTATGAACCTGGCAATAGCCACATGACATGGTTTCAGCCTTGCTCAACCACAATCCCAGAAGCTGCACCATCAGTTGTAGAACTTCGTGGGAGAAAGTCTGTGTGCCAAAATCACTCTGTAAAGACTGGAAGAGGAATCTGCTTCCTTAAATACACAGATACTGGGGCGCCTGGGTGGCTCAGTGGGTTAAGCCGCTGCCTTCGGCTCAGGTCATGATCCCAGGTCCTGGGTTCAAGCCCCACATCGGGCTTTCCGCTCGGCGGGGAGCCTGCTTCCTCCTCTCTCTCTGCTTGCCTCTCTGCCTACTTGTGATTTCTCTCTGTCAAATAAATAAATAAAATCTTTTAAAAAAAAAAATAAATACACAGATACCAAGAAAAGAATCTGGCAAACATGTTAACACCAAAGGAAACTAATAAAGCTCTACTAATTGACCCAAAAGAAATGGAGTTCCACGAACTGCTTGACAAAAATTTTAAATGTTGTCTTAAAGAAACTCAATGGACTATGAGAGAAGACATTTGACTGAATGAAATCAGAAAAATGATACATGAACAAAATGAGAAGTTTAACAAAGAAATAGAAACCATTAGATCAGATGATAGGCCACAAAACAAGTTTTAGAAAATTTAAGAAGATTGAAATTATATCAACTATCTTTTCCAGCACAGTGGTATGAAACTACAAATCAATAATGGGAGGAAAATTGAAAAATTAACATGCTCTTGAATGATCAATGATCAAAAAAGAAATCAAAGGAAATAAAAAATACCCTGACACAATGAAAATGGAAGCATAATATACCAAAACTTATGGGATGCAACAAAATCACTTCTCAGAGGGAAGTTTATAGCAAAGTTTATAACAATAAATATATATTAAGAAATCTATCAAATAAACAACCTAACCTTACACCTTAAGAACTAGGAAAAAAAAAGAAAAATACTAAGCCCAAAAGGAAGGAAGTAGCAGAGGTAAGAGTAGAAATAGAGAATTTTTACAATAGGAAAAATCAACAAAACTGAGACTTAATTTTTTTTAAAAAAGAGAAAATTGACAGTCTTAACTAGACTAAGAAAAAAAGAAAACTCAGAAGTAAAAGAGGGGAGACATGACAACTAATACCACACAAATACAAGGGACCACAAGAGACTACTGTCAACAATGTCAACATGCCAGCAAATTAGATAAACTTGAAGAAATGGATAAATTCTTAGAAACACATAAATTCCTTCCAAGACTGAATCTGAAAACTAGTAAGGAGACTGAATCAGTAATTAAAAACCTCCTTGGGTTTTGGAAAAGCCCAGAACCAGATGGCCTCACTGGTGAATTCTACTAAACATTTAAAGGATACATAAATGAGAGTGCCTTCTCAAACTCTTCCAAAAAATTGAAGAGAGAATATTTCCAAACTCATTTTATGAGGCCAGTATTACTCTGATACCAAAACAAAGACAGTATCAGAAAACAGAATTTCAGGCTTAATATCCATGATGAACACAGAGGCAAAAATACTCCAAAAAACATACTAACAAACAAAATTCAATAACACATTAAAAGGATCATATACAATTGTCAAGTGGAATTAATACCTGGGAGGCAAGGATGGTTCAAGATATGCAGATCAGTAAATGGGCTATACCACATTAAAGAATGAAGGGTAAAACTCATGATCATCTCAATAGACACAGAAAAAGCATTTCACAAAATATAACATCTATTCATAGTAAAAAATTCTCAACAAATTAGAGAAGAAATGTACTTCAACACCCGAAAGGCCATATATAACAAGCCCACAACTAACGTCATACTAAATGGGGAAAAACTAAAATCTTTTCCTTTAAGGTCAGGAACAAGACCATGGTGCCCACTCTTGCCACTTCTATTTGGTATAGTAACGAAAGTGCTAGTCAGAGCACTTACAAGAAAAAGAAAGAAAATGCATCCAAATTAGAAGTGAAATTGACTCTGTTTACAGACAACATGATCCTATATATTGCAAAAACCCTGAAAACCCCACCAAAAAAGTCATTTGATCTAATACATAAATTCATTAAAGCTGTAGGAGGCAAAATCAACATACCAAAATCAGTTGCATTTCTATACACTAACAACAAACTATTTGAAAAAGAAGGAACAATCCCATTCACAGTAGTTTCAAAATGAATAAAATACTCAGAATAAATTTAACCAAGGAAGTGAAAAAACTTTACACTGAAAACTAAAAATCATTGGTGAAAGAAATTGAAAGTCACATATAAATGTAAAGATACCATCTTCATGAACTGGGTGAAATAATATTGCTTAAATGTCCATACTATCCAAAGCAGTCTTCAGATTTGATAAAATTCCTATCAAATTTCTAATAGCATTTTTAATAAAAATGAAAATCCTAAAACTCATAATGGGGGCACCTGGCTGTCTTAGTTAAGAATCTGCCTTTGGCTGGGGTCATGATCCTGGGGTCCTGGGATCAAGGAGCCCTGTGTTTGGCTCCCTGCTCAGCAGAAAGCCTGCTTCTCCCTCTCCTGCCACTCCCACTGCTTGTGCTGTCTCTCTTTCTGTCAAATAAATAAATCTTTTTTAAAAAATTCATAATGAACCTCAGAAGACTTTGAATGGACAAAGCAATCTTAGGATGAACAAGCTGAATGCATCACAATTCCTGATTTAAAAATATATTTACAAGTCTGTAGTAATCAAAACAGTATAGTACATGTGTAAAAAGTAGATACATAGATCAGGAGAACAGAATAGAGAGCCCAGTAGTAAATGCATGCATTTATGGTCAGCTGATCTTTGACCGGAGTGCCAAGAACTGGCAATGGGGAAAGGATAGTCTTTTCGATAAATGGTGTTGGGAAAACTGGATGTCCACATGCAGAAGAATGAAATTTAACCCTTATCTCATGCCATATACAAAAACCAATTCAAAATGGATTCAAAACTGAAATGTAAATCCTGAAACTGTAAAACTACTAGAAGAAAATGGAAAAAGTTTCTTGACATTGGTCTTGGCAGTGATTTTCGAATCTGACCCTAAAAGTACAAATAACAAAAGCAAAAATAGACAAGTGGAATTTTATCAAACTAAGAAGTTTCTGCATAACAAAGAAGAAAATCAAGAGAATCAAAAGATCACCTACAGCATACGAGAAATATTTGCAAACAATATATCTGATAAGGAGTTAATATCCAAAGTATATAAGGAAGTTGAACAATTCAATAGCAAAACAGATAAATTGCTTTAGAAATAGGAAAAGGACCTGAAGAGATTTTTCTCAGAAGACATACAAATGGCTAACAGGTTTAACAAAAGGTGCTCATCATCACTGATCATTAGGGAAATGTGAATCAAAATTACACTGAGCTATTACCTTACACCTATTGGAATGGCTGTTATCAAAAAGACAAAAGATAGACTCCAGGTAAAGATGGCAGAGTAGGGTTAAAGCTTTTGGCTGACTACATTCAGCAAATGTAAACTTACCCAGATTGAATATGCTTTTACTGCTGTAGCTGGAGGAGCCCCTCCAGTGGGAATTAAAGCTGCAGATAGTGTGATATTAGCAACTGAGACAAAACAAATCCATTCTTTATGATGAGCAAGGTGTACGCAAAGTGGAACCAACTACTGAGCATGTAGGCTTGGTGTATAGTGTCAGGGGCCCAGATTACAGAGTGCTTGTGCACAGAGCTCAGAAACTAGCTCAGTGATACTATCTTGTTTAGCAAGAACCCATTCTAGCAGCTCAGCTGGTATAGGAAGTAGTTTCTGTGATGCAAGAATATACTCATTCAGGTGGTATTCATCCATTCGGAGTTTCTTTACTATTTGTGGTTGGAATGAGGGGCAACTGTATTTATTTCAGTCAGATCCATCTGGAGCTCACTTTGCCTGGAAGGCCTCAGCAATGAGAAAGAACTATGTGAATGGGAAGGCTTTCCTCAAGAAAAATAACAAAGACCTGGAACTTGAAGATTCCATTCATATGGCCATAAAGGAAAGCTTTGAAGGGCAGATGACAGAAGATAACATAAAAGTTGGAACTGCAGTGAAGCCAGATTTAGGAGGCCTACTTCAACTGAAGTTAAGGATTACTAGGCTGTTATTAGTATAATAAAGTGATTGGAAAATCCAGAATTTCAGATAATCCCTCTACTTAACCATGTTTTAAGTATGTTTTGTTTTGCAGGCTTTTTGCATACTTATTTCTACATGGTTTAATGGACTGATGTTTTTTAAATGGCACTCATAAATCATAATAAACTGTTAAATTTAAAAAAAAAGAAAAGAAAAAGAAGAAGATAACCAGTGTTGGTGAAGATATGGAGAAAAGGAAACCCTTGTATATTGTTGGTGGGAATGTAAATTGGCATAGCCACTATGGAAAACAATGCATGGAGTTTCGTCAAAGAATTTTAAAAACTACCATATGATCCATTTCTGGGTATATATCCAAAGGAAACAATATCACTGTCTCAAAAAAGATATCTACACTTCTATGTTTGTTGAAGTATTATTTACAGTAGCCAAGATATGGAAACAACCTAAGTGTCCATCAACAGATGAACAGATGTAGAAGGGGGAGAGTAAATAGATCTAGTTATCTCCCCTATTCTCTATTTTTTTCTTACAATTTGTTGAAAACCTAGGCTGTTTGTATTTAGTTTCCTCTTCCCGCATGCATATATGTGATGCCATTTATCGTTTCTCTGTCCATGTAATTCCTAAAAACTAGTAATCAAATCAAGAGGCTTAGCCTGATCCATTTTACATTTTTTTGTAAGAATTCTTCATAAATGATATATTTTTGGACTTCAGTTTGGAGGCATATAGTGTGTGATTATTTCTGATGTTAGCATCTTTCTGATTTTATCATCCTTTGATGATTGTAGCCTAGATCTATCATTAGGAACTTTATCAGCCAAAGTTGAAATAGGAAAAAAGAGCCAAAGTATTATGGAAATAAAAGACCTTATATATTCCCTCTGACACTTATTGACCAAGGCAATGTTCACAGTATTTGATTAGCTGGATTGAAAAGATGGAAATTTTTAAAGATAGGAATAAAAATTAGCAATATATTGAAGCCATATACATGTTTGAAGTTTGTGTCACCCAGTAATCCATTGTTGGAAAAGTTCAAGAAATATAACCTGTTTAAATTGATAAAACAAAAGTTTTATAGAACTGGAAGTTTATTTTTTAAGAAACATTTTTAAGTCATATAACAGGAAAATATGAAATAGGTCTTATTATAATTTAGTAATACGGACAGCTAATACGTCTTCCTATGGAGTTGATTTAAGTGATAAAAGAATTTTGATCATTACCTACTTCACCTTCCTTACTATTAGTTTCAGTTTATACCCTTGAAGTCTTCGTTACACAGTGATTCTCACAGTTAGCAAAAATTTGAAAAGAAGTTTCACATAGATTTTCTAGGTGAGTGGTAACAGTTTAGTTTATTAGTTGAGATTGCTAAATTGGTTGTATTTGCCTGGGGTAATACAATATTGTGAAACTACATAGTTCAAGTCTACAGTGAAGAGAAATGGGTCAGAGCAAAGAATACAAAAGTCTGTACTATAAAACATAACTTTTTGACTTTCATTGCAGATCATTGTTTAAAGGTTCCTTTTGTTCTTTAAATTAGTTCCTCGGAAGAGATATCACGTTGCCAAGAAATGATTCAGAAACTTCAAAACGTATTGCAGTCTGAGAGAGAGAACTGTGGATTTGTCAGTGAACAAAGGCTGAAACTTCAGCAAGAAAATGAACAGTTACAGAAAGAGATTGAAGATTTAAGAAAGATTGCTCTCGAGGCTCAAAAAAAAGCCAAATTAAAGGTATTTTGAAGCCTAGTTAGAGTTAAGTGTGTTCTTGGGAAAGTCAAAATATAAAAAATATTTAGAGAGACCCAGTAAAACATTTTTAAGTCCTTTTTTTTTTTGGCCTTTTCATCAGATGGCACTAAATCATAATGCAGAGCATTAACCAGTCTTTTTCATATTGTAGAATTTGGCAAGCATACTTGAAAATGATTGCTTTCACTATCCATACACACATAGAATTCTTTGCAACCGTGAAATACACTGATATTCTTGCCAAAGCAATTTAAGCAGTGCTAGCAAAACTATAGATTAGATAACTTTATGGACTGCCATCCTCTCTTCTATAATAGCCTCTTAAAAACTGAAGTCTAAAACTAGCTTTATAGAGGGTGCTACATCAGTATCCTCTGAGAACCTCTCATATATAGTCTGAAATTTCCATGCAAGGGGGAAGGCAAGGGACAAAAGTCTTCTTTGGAAAAACATTCTCCTTTATTTTCATTCTCCTCTCCCCTTCCTCATGTTAATGTTTAACTTTACTTTGAAAATAGGAATGAGATAACCTGTCTAAGGGAGTTTCAAGAAGCACAGATGTCATTTTGAACATGTGGCTTGCCTTACCCCATTCCATGCAACTTTTATAAAAGTTGTCATTAACTCTTTATGATAAAGAACTGTATCTTCCAGTTTCATAGAAAGAATATGAGGTGGCAATATTCATGTTTCACTTTGTTTTTTGTTGCTGTATACTCATAAGAAGTTACATTCCAACCTAATTCATATCAACACATATTTATTGAATGCCTTCTACTGCAAGCATCAAACACTGTAGTTATTTATAAAAGCTTGAACTCTGAAAGAGAGCCTTATACAGAGAAGTTTCTACTTTATGCTTTAGTCTCTGGGGATTCAAGACTTGATATAAAGCTACAGTAATTAAGACAGTGTGCTATCAATATAATAATTGGGTTGATCAGTGGAACAAAACAGAGTCCAGGAACAAACATTTTTCATAATCACCTCATATATAACAAAAGCATCACTGTAGTTCAATATGGAAAGAATTATCTTTATAATAAATGATGCTAGATCAGTTGGGTCCATATTTTAAAAATAAACCTTGACCTCTGTATCATGCCATACATTTAAATTAATTTTGCTGGGCGGCTCAGTGGGTTAAGCCACTGTCTTCGGCTCAGGTCATGATCTCAGGGTCCTGGGATCGAGTCCCACATCGGGCTCTCTGCTCAGCAGGGAGCCTGCTTCCCTCTCTCTCTCTCTCTGCCTGCCTCTCCGTCTACTTGTGATCTCTCTCTGTCAAATAAATAAATAAAAAAAAAATCTTAAAAAAAAAAATAAAAATAAATTAATTTTGCTGCCTTGTAGACCTAAATGCAACATATAAAACAGTGGAGTTTCAAAGGAGAAAAATCTGCATGATCTTGGGTAAGAAAGAATTTCTTAATGTGAACACAAAAAGCAATAAGCATAACATAAAGATTAATTGGATTTCATTATATTAATATTATTGGGTCATCAAAAGACACCATTAAGTACAATGCTGGGTCTGGTTTGCCAGTTTTGCCTATTAAAAATCACAACCTAAATTGTCCAAAAAAAAAAAAAAAAGATACCATTAAGAAAGTGAGAGAAAGTATTTATAATATAGGAAGTATTTGCAATACATAAAATATAGATAATACATGTATCACATACATTTATACTATAATAATATATAGATGCACGTTTATATATATAATACAAACAAAAAAGGACTATATCTAGAATATAAAAGCTGTTACTAATTAATAATGATAAAACGGCAATTAATAAGGAAAAACATGTACCTTATTTCCAAAAATATTTCAGCAAAAAACTGAAATATGCACTTCACAAAAGAGAATATATGAAAAAATGTTCAACTGCATTATTTATCAACAAAATAAAATTACAATGAGGTTCCACAGCATACTTACCAGAATGGCTAAAATTTAAAAAAAAACTAAGAGCATCAAGTGTGACAAAGATATAAAGCAACTGGAACTTCCATATAATACTTTGGGAATGTAACTTGATATAACCACCAGTTAATGGGTGTCTTTTAAAGTTGGATATACATACATACAATGCCAAATAATGCTGGCTTCATACCCACAGATATGAGTGCTCATGTTCATGAAAACATTCATATAAGAATATTCATGGAAGTTTTAATCCTGTCAAAAATTGAGAACAACTGAAGTGTCCATCCACAGGAGATTCCATAAATAAATGGCGTTGTACTCATATCATGAAATAGATACAGGAATAAAAAAGAATGAGCTATGTCTATAAGTAATAATGGATGAGTCTTCATAGACCTAATGTTGAACAAAGAAGCCAGATATAAAAAAGCTCATAGTCCATTAATTTCATTATATGAAAGTGAAAAATAGGCATAATTACCTATGAGGATGAGATCAGAATAGCAGTTACTATTTCAAAGGGTGACTAATGATTAGAAGGGCATATGAGGGAGCCTCCAGGAGTATCTAAATCAGGGTGGTGACTCTGGTATGTCAGTAAATGTGTAAAACTTGAACTGTATCCCTAAGACTTGTGTAGTTCATTATAAGCAAAAGATAAATCTTGGCAAAGGAAGGTCAGTAGGATTGTAGATAAAACAAGAATAGTTTTGAGTTTGATGCTTATGGAAGCTGGGTGATATGCATATAGGGATTCATTGTAATATTCTATTTTGTGTATGCTTGAAAGTTCTCATACTAAAACATTTCCATAATAAAATAAGTCCAAGTACTTTGGTGAAAAAATGTTATATCTTCCTCTTATATTTTAAGTTTCATATTATAAATTTCATGTGGATTAATAACTAAAAGCTACTAGTGACACTATAAAACAGTAGGAAATGTAGGCAAATGTATAACTGGTAGATGGAAAAGAACTTTTCTAACAAGCGAGACCAAAAAAAAGGAAGAAATTGCAAATGAATATATTAATAGACTTAAGTATATAAAGTTTTTAAATATTTAGAACCACTTTTTAAGTGTTTAGAAAGGAAATAACTGGGGGAAATAATTTTAATAAATATGACAGAAGACAAAAACCATTTATATATAAGGAGCTTTGAAAATATTAAAGGTGAATATTTGTAACCTATAATAAAAACATGTATGAGACATGAACAGAATTCACAAACTAAGGAAACAAATTGCTAATAAATAACTTTTTAAAAGTTTAAATTCACTGTTGATTAACTGGATAGTTACCAGTGTGAGTGAGTGTGCAGCTGAGAGTTTAAAATGGTACAGAGTCTAAAATTTGTTCATAAGAAAATAATTAGAATATTTCATAATTTTAAAAATTAATTGCAACATTATTCATTATAAATTAGAAACAACCTATCTAGAAATAAAGGAACAATGAAATGGTACATATCTGCAAAATACTTTATTGAGTCATCATTAAAAATTATTTCCAAATAATGTATAATACTTTTATATTGCTATGTTCTAAGTTTAAAAATAATAAAACACTTGAATATATATATATATATATTACAATTCTATATACACTAATCTAAATTCTAAAATTCATAAAAACAATGATGTAGAAGGAGAGGTAGTTATTCTGAGTTGTAGATTACAGAGACCTTATATTTGTTTTTAATTTTTTAAATTTTCCATTATTTTACAATATACATCTGCTTTGGGGTTTTGGTTTTTATAATGGGAAGAGAAGAGTCAGTGACTCTCCCCTACCTGGTACTACATTTTGCTTGTCTATCTTTAATAGTTCAGTATAGTAATTGATGTTTTAGACAACAAAAGAATGACCAAAAGCTTATCTATCCCACGAATCCCACCAAAACTGCAGCCTTTTTGCCAAGTCTGCATCTAGCTTAAGAATTATTGGTAAATAAGGGGCAGAACCTCTTAACTAACTAGATAGCTATAAAGTCTATTTTATAAAGGAGGATCACTGTCAGATAACTGCTGCTTTTTAGCTGATTGCTTCTTTGCCAACATAGGAACCTAGTGCCACACTTCACTGCTTTTCTTCCTCTTGAAAAAGAGTGTGATCTTCCATAGACAGACTGAAAGGAGCCAAACAGATCAAGACAGTTGGATATTGAGAGGTCAGTTGGCTGAGAACCTTACAACTTATTATATGAAACTTTCATTTGATCTTAAGGCCACTGCATTCCTTTCAGCCCCAGCTTTCTCCTTTTCTTACGTCTCTGTTCTTTCTGCCAGGGCTCTCATTTCTTTGGGTCTAAATGCTCCTTATAAGTTCATAAAATTAGGAAATGGATAGTTTTAGCATTCCAGTCTGTGTGAGTGGTTCTCTGCAGGGGAAGAACACAAAAGAAAAAGGGAGGGAGACCATGAGTACTTTCTTCCTCTACCAATATACCGAATTTAATCATCAGTTATATTTTTGTTATAGGAGACCTGGTTATAGCCCAGAGTCTTCCAACATCACTGCCAGCCTGTCCACTTTAATAATTGAAATGTTATCAACTAAAGGATCTGGGGTGTGTTTAAAGACTAAATTTTGATAGCAAAAAGCCATCATTCACTCTGTCCACAAGTGTTTTCGTAACTTTCCTGTTTCAGGTGCTGACGATGTGATGAAGACATGGTCCCTCTAACCAAAGCCCCTCCTTAAAAACATAATTTTTGCATTGAGATGGACAAACTTTAAACATATATTTACAAACTAATAAATGCACTTTAGGAAAAACTTAGGGCTTATGTGTTTATAAGCTTGTAACAGGGAACTGATTTTGTCTAGATAGAAGCAATAATTGAGCTAAGTTTTAGAAGTTGAATAAAATACCTAAGACAAGCAACAGGGGTAAGATTATTTCAGGCAAAGGAAAAACATGTCAAAATGAGCCAAGAATGAGAAGGTATTGTGACAGAAACAAAGAAAGAGGAGGGAGTAGTGGCACAACACAAGCTTGTAGAAGTAGGCAGAGACCGGGTTATCATTGAAGGGCCTCAAAACAAGGCTTGTCAAATTACAAATAGATGTTCCAAGAGGAAATGGGGAGTTAACTAGGCAGGCTGACTTCTAAAACTGTATAGATACATATATCAGTTTGTAATATATATGTGAGAGAGATGCAGACAGAAATACACAATTCCGCCTAACATAACCATGGTTTCTCCAGACAAAGTTGAGATTGAGGCAAAGAAGGAAAAGGAGTGTATTCAAATCTAAACGTACAGAATCCAATAATACAAAAATTAATAAAGTAGCAGGGTCAAGGAGCCTCAGGAGGCTCTAATACAATACAGAATTAATAAATCCAAGGTAGTTTTCCTGGGGCCAATGTTTATAAAGTCTTAAATTTCCACTTGTGTACTATTTGAGAAAAAAAATTTAAGCAATTTAGGAAACACATTGCATTTAAGCAGAAGTAGTAAGAACACCGTGTTTGCAGTTTACCCCATAAACCATGGATTTTGCTATTGTTGGGTTTTCCTCGGTGTTGAGAAAGTTGAGTCCCTGATTCATCCTTTTTTGATCTTGAAAATTATATATTTATACGTTGTTTATATATTTTATATATATTAAATATATACATATTTAACAAATTATTAGAATCTATACCAGCTATGATGATTTTTAAGGCATACTACTTTAAAATACCTCAAGATATTCTTTGTAGTATTTCTTTAGTATAGTAAGATAACGATGGCCCTAGAGTACACCAAAGAAATAGTTCTAGTAACTATTTTCTCAACTGACTCAAGGATGGTAATAGGTAGTTTCATTCTAGATGCATGCAAGAAAAGGCAATTCCTTACATATACTGAATGCCAGAGAGCATTAGAGCTTCATTCTCTCCCTGATCCCCAGTTAAGAAAGCTTCTAGAGTATCCAAAGAGCATCTACTTATGTTTATTCTGCATTAACGTATTTTTACTGTAATGACATAAATTACCTAGAAATCATGGAAGATATTTCCATATGAGATTCTGATAATCATTATAGTCTTTTTTCCTGAAAAAAAAATTTATTTATATCACAACAAAAGTGGTAAAGAACTTCTTGTATATGATTTTCTTTACAGAACTCTTTGAAAGACAGTTTGAAATTAATATGAGGTGACTTGAGATTTTGAGTTGTTGAATACATTAAGGTGCCAAGAGGGTGGTATACTTGGAAAGGTCATAGCTCTGTAAACTTTTTTTTAATGGCTTGAGTAAAAAACTCTCAGCTACTGACAACATGAATATTTTCCATGGATTCTAATAACAAGTTAAAGTAGATAATAAGAGCAATTTATATTAGATAGTATACTTTTTTCCTACTAACATTTTAAGGTATTGAGGAAAGTGTTGCAAAAAAATTATGGTCCATCATAATTCTGGTTTCACTAAATGTATGTTGTATTATAAATTTAGGCATAATAAATATAATTACATATAAATACACAATAGAGGATAAGTCTTCATTTGTGATGAAGACATATTATAAACTTAATTTTTATATAGATTTCTTATCCAAACATTTCTGTGCCACAGACAACACAATGAATGATTTCTTTTGTGTATTATCATTGATCGGTGTATCTCCTACAATATCAGAAAAGAAAAAGAAGATACTATGTTCATTTTATTCCTTAGATCAGTACAATGGAACATGAATTTTCAATAAGGGAACATGGATTTGAAGTTCAACTAAGAGAGCTGGAAGACAGTAATCGAAATTCCACTATTGAGCTGAGGCATCTCTTAGTGACTCAACAGAAGGCGGCCAATAGGTGGAAAGAAGAAACAAAGAAACTTACTGAAAGTGCAGAAATTAGAATCGGTAATTTAAAGTAAGTCCCTATTGTTTGATACATTTTACAGAATAAATTAACATTTAATGTCCTTGCCATAATGTTCTTTAAAATATCTTGTATTTTTATTAAGTGAATATTTATTGAGCTGTTTTGAAAATTATTAAGCATTATAAACCAGAACTCATACTGTATATTTTTGTAAATTTTACACATATTCTACAAAATATAATAATTTTTGTTGGAAATAGCAGTTTAGAATCCTTTTTTTTTAGATTTTATTTATTTATTTGACAGAGATCACAAGTAGGCTGAGAGGCAGGCAGAGAGAGAGAGAGAAGGAAGCTGGCTCCCTGCTGAGCAGAGAGCCTGATGTGGGGCTTGATCCCAGGACCCTGGGATCATGATCTGAGCCAAAGGCAGAGGCTTTAACCCACTGAGCCACCCAGGCACCCCAGCAGTTTAGAATCTTAACAGTCTTTGCATATAAGCATAGCATAAAAATGTTTTGTGGTTGCAACAGAATTTGATTGATTTGCAAAGCCTAAAGTATTTGCTCTGTGGCCCTTGAAGAAAACGTTTGCTGACCCCTGCCCAGAAAGTACTTGAGCTTTTATGCTGAATGCAATGGGGGTGCTTTAGAAGGCTTTGAGCAAAGTGAAATGATCAAGTTTAAATGTTCAACAAATCAGTTTGATTACAGTTTGAATAGACTGAAGAGGGGCAAAGGTAAAAGGAAGAAGGTAGGCGAGTACTGTATAATTTATACATAAAATGTAATTTGGATTAGGTTTTAAAGGGTTGGAGATCATTAAAAAAAGTTTGAGCCATGTTAAATATGACCTGCCTAGAAAACATTTAAATCAGGATATCAACTAGTCAGCTGAGTCTGTAAGTTTGGAGTTCCAGGAAGAGATTGCAGCAGGAGCTATAAATGTGGGAGTCAGTACTGTACACGTAATTTTTAAAGTCATGGGATGAGAACATGTAGAAAGGAAGTCTAGGTAAATTAAGCTGTCTGAGGTCTGAGTTCCAAGTCTGGAGAGATGAAAATTCCATTGAAAGAGACTGAGAAAGAATACCTAGAGAAATAAGAATCAAGATAGAATGGTTAAAAAAATTTTTTTTCAGGAGTATAAGCAATAATAATAGGTGATATTTACTTATTCGCACATAACATGTTTGCTGTTCTAAACGACTTACATGTGCTTAATCTTCACAACAACCCTACAAAGTGGATAACATTATTGTTTATTTTTACAGAGAAACTGAGGCTGAGGAAGGTTAAGGAACCAGTTCAAAGTCACATAGCTAGCAAAATGGCCAGTAAAGACAATATGCTCTTAACCATTGTTTTATAAAATGCTACTGACTGGTTGAGAAAAGTGAAGACAGAGAATGGACCTTTTAGTTTGGCACCCTTTGATGGTCTTTGTGAACTATGATAAGAGCAGTTTTGGTAGAATGGTGAAATAAAAATGTATTTAGAATGAATTTAAGAGAAGTAGAGAATTTCTGCTTCCAGTTTTATGGTGAGCTAAGCAATTTGAACCTCCACCACAACTAAAAAAGTTAGATGGATCTAACCCATCTACTAAGAGCATTAAAGAACTAACAAATAATTATTACCAATTTTGCCTTATCCCAGGAATGCAAAATTATTAAAACATTAGAAAATAAGTTAATATAATTTATCACATTAACTTTTCTTTAAGATTTTATTTATTTATTTGACAGAGAGATCACAAGTAGGCAGAGAGGCAGGCAGAGAGAGAGGAGGAAGCAGGCTCCCCACTGAGCAGAATGCCCCACATGGGGCTCGATCCCAGGACCCTGAGATCATGACCTGAGCCGGAGGCAGAGGCTTAACCAACTGAGCCACCCAGGCGCCCCCACATTAACTTTTTTTAAAAGAAAAATCATAAGGTCTTCTCAATAGATACAGAAGAATCATTTGATAAAACTTGATATCCATTTATATTTCAAAATAACTCTAGCAAATGAGGAATAGAATTTCTTTAATTTTATAATGTTATCTGTTCTAAAGCAAACATTATTTTTAATGGCCAAAAAATGTTAGTAATTTTCCTTTGAAGATTGGGAAGATAAAAAAGTTCATTATTACCACTTCTATTAATATTTGTATGAGAAGTCCTTATCAGTGCACTGTGGCAAGAAAATGAAAGAAAAGGTATGAAAACTAGAAAGGAAGGAGGAAAACGGACACAGATGACTGTATATATAGTATATATAAACTGTATATATAGAGTATATATAGACTGTATATATAGTGTATATAAAACATGACTATATATAGTAAGTCCAAAATTAATAGATAATAGGTTAATATACAAAAATCAATTGTATTTCTACATATCTGCAACAAATATTTCAAAACAAAACTTCAGTAAAATTTACAATGCATCAAAAAACATCAGATGCTTGGAAATAAATCTAACAATGTGTGAGACTTCTACATGGGAACTATGATATCAGGAAGACTGAAGAAGGCCTAAGTAAATAGAGATCAAGTTAATTGATCAGAATACTCAATGTTGTAAATTTGTTAACAACTTCCTCCGTCTAGCCATCTATAGATTCAGTGTAGTCCAGATAAAAATCCTAGCACTTGGAGCAGTATCCTAAGTATATTAAGTGAAAAAAAAAAAAATTCTGTATAGCATGTATAGTATTCTGCCCTTTAAGATGGGAAAGTTTATGGGTGTGTGTGTGTACATATATACAAGCATGCTATATGTATACTACATTCATACACATATGTGTACATTCTCTTCTTAAAAATAGGTGACCAAAACAGTAATTAAAATAGTTATCTATGAGGAGAGAGAAAAGAGTAAAGCTAGACTTCTTTGAATGAACATCGTCTTATAGATATAGAGGCTTGAGTTTGACACTATATAAATGTTTATATAATTATCTTTTAAATAAAAATTTTTTAAAAACCTAAAAGTCAAAAGAAAAATTAAACAAATGAACTTAATTGTGTAGAAAGCTGATGGCTTAACTACACAGATAAATTATTTCAGGTGACATTAAACACAGTAATTGAACCGTATATCCCTACTGAGATAAATCCTAAGGATAAAAGTAAATGTAAAAAACCATAAACTGTTTTTAGTAGTTATATCATCATAAATAATATTGATGTTACTATTACTCTGAATCTTATAGTTATAAGATAAAGGAATTGAATAATTGTAGAAATGCCTTTAAGAACCAGGATTTTTATAATAAGAAGGAAGAGACCCAAATAAAACTTGTATTTCTGCAATGAAATTGGGAATATTATCATGGGAACTCATGATGTGTTTTACTCATAAAAAAATGTATTTCCTGGCTCTGTCCACTTAAGGGACACTGATATCACTCTCTCCACTTAAGGGACAACCTAAGAGGCACTGACCATTATTCTGTTGCTATGAGATATCCTAAAAGAAACCCAGACTCTCTAGAAAAATGATTGATTACAGATCTAGGATAGGAAAGTACAATATGAACCTAGGAGACAAAAGGGGAGACAAAAAGACAAAGGGGAGGAAGGTATCAAGATTATTTGGCACATGTCAGAAGGACCCAGGAGCCAACTTAAGTACGCCCCCTCTGGCTGATGTGGGAACAATTTGAACATCAAAAAGAAAGTCTGCAGTAAATTGAAACATGTCAAATATATTAAAAATCCATGACTTCAGAATGATACTAAATTTTTTTAATATTTTATTTATTTATTTGAGAGAGAGAGAGAGACAGTGAGAGAGAGCATGAGCGAGGAGAAGGTCAGAGGGAGAAGCAGACTCCCCGTGGAGCTGGGAGCCTGATGTGGGACTCGATCCCGGGACTCCAGGATCATGACCTCAGCTGAAGGCAGTCGCTTAACCAACTGAGCCACCCAGGCGCCCAGAATGATACTAAATTTAAAAAAGCCTTTGGTCACCTTTAGAATATCCTATAGAACCGGCTCTTTCTGAAAAAAGATAAAGGAGAAAATCAAGCTTTTCTTGTACTTTTCCTTTAGTCACTACTATAATAGCCCTTACGTCATTGGTTAGGGAACCAACATAGGGATTTTGCTAGTTAGTAGTTCAATGTGTTTGTTCTGATTATGCATCCCAGAACCAGGGAAATAAACACAGAATAGGATTATAGAAACACTAGTTGTGAGACTTAAGCCAAGAGTTCGTTGATGACCTGATCTGCGTAAACCTGTGCTGGTTAGTGGGCCACAGTGATATTTGGGTCTCTAGGAATTTTTTCAGCAACAGTGTCCAGTAATCCTGAAGGTGTCTGGATTCCTCCTTCCTCACTGCTTGGTCACCCATTGCACCCCACTGCTTGGTCACCTAATTTTGGAAATTAGGTCTTCACAGATCTCTTAGGGGAAGGCTATGTATATGGATGTATAACAGATTCCTTTTAAAGGAACCTGCAACCCCTTTTCTTTATTCAAGAGGCTTTGAGTCTGTGACCTAACTCAAGTCTGAGAAATGGTTATAGGGCTGTAACACTTTCTTATAGTGATTCAAGTCAGGTTTGCTTTTCTATTTCTCCAAGTCGAGTAGTAGATTACCCATCAATTTCAGTTCTAGGGTCACAGTGATCAAACTAGCAGATCCCAAAGATCTCTGCAGATCAAACTCTCCTGGTAACTATTTCAACTCTGCTACCCATTCTAGTAATGATGACCACATTTTCTTTGGAGATTTAAGGCTGCTACATCACCCTTGCCATTGAGAATCCTATCATCAACAGGGAATTCAGGAAACACTACAGAGCTCCGCAGGGATACTGGAACAACTCTCATGACTGTATTTCACTCAGTCTCTGTGGAGAAAATGTCCTTTGGATCCTCCTGAGGGCCAGAGTTGAAGGATGGATGAGCTGCTTTTATATTAAAAAAAAAAAAAAAAAAAAACTGGCTACATTCTTCCAGTCTCCCCCAGCCTTTAGTAACTTCCTCTACACTACTGATTCTCAAATGGGGATTACTTTGTCCTTCTCCCCTCCCTGGAACATTTGTCTTGAAAATATCCAAAGACATGTAGGGATGATTCTGGATCTAGTGTACAGATGCCAGGGATACTGCTAAACATCCTATAATGCACAGAACAGCTCCTCACAACAAATGATTTTCCAGCCAAAGATATCAGAAGTGCCAAAGTTGACTAACCTTGCTTTACACCATAACAAGGATTTTCTTACATTTCAATATCATTCAATATAGGTCACCCTTGAGCCCAAATTATGTTCAGCTAACCAAACAAATCAAGACCCCTGAGCTAACCTGAATCCATAATGTCTGCTTTGTGAGCCCACATTGAAAAAGTTGGCCTAATCTAATGTTATTTCTTCCTCTTTAATACGGCATCCTTGGGATCCATTCTCGCACATACTCCCCAGGTTCTGTCTACATAAAAATGGCAGAATCGTGTAATGATTTTTGGGTATTCTGCCTCCTCACAGGTCTTATTTTGAAGGTCATTCCCTAGAGCCTATCAGACTTGACTGGCTATAGATATAGAAGTAGTGAATGAAAGAATGAATGATGGCAAAGTGAATCCTGAAGGGAATCATCTCTTCCTTGTAAAGCAGCTCCTTCAGGGGAGACTGTTATGAACTCCTTAGGCAGAGGATACTTACCTTTCTATATAGTGTGGAAGGACTGCTTCTACTGGCAAAGGAGACATACTAGAATTTAGGGATTCAAGACCAGCTTCACTGGAGTCTGTCTGAACACATATTCCCATCTCAATTTTCAGGGAAAAAGAGAGCCTGCAAGGTTGGGAATTCAGTTTGTGTTATAATTTAGTCACATACAGGGTTAGATTTTGCATTTGATTATCAGAAATCTCAGCTTTGCAACCGGAGGAGATAGGATTTCTTTTAAGGTAGTCATAAGAGCTTTCGGGTCCCTAACCTGGACTTTGAGCTCAGAATTTAAAACTCTGAGCTCTTTATTGTGGATCCTCAAAGTTCTCCAGTGTACCTAGAAGTCCCATTATGTTCTTCATTCGGTAGTGTTTTATGTCCTTAACTACTTGGTCACTCAAAAATTTATCCTTTATAGGCGCTTGATTATATAGGTGATAATTTAAGTATTTTGCCATTGTACAGCATGGATTACCACTGTATCCTTTATCAGTGGACTTTAAATTAATCAAAGCAGAGAACCAATTCCAGATAATCCAGAACCAGTTTAGAGTACTCATTCGTGAGGTTATATTCCTCCAGGACTACTTCTAGAATTGAAACCAATTCCTATATGTATCAGGGTTTGTTCAGGAAAACAGAGCTACTCTGAGTGATATAGAATATGGGATTTATTTTGGGAATTAGGTCTGACACAGTTGTGGGAGCTGGTAGAGAAGTCAATGCAATGCATCTGTTTTTAAGCCTAAAGTCACTATGGGCTAGCTAAACTAGCAGTCATGAAGAAAAGCTGGATATGAATGAAAGCAACTTTAAGAACAGACTGGAACCCTGTTTTCATTTATCCGTCATCATCTCCAACCACTGCCATTGAGACCTGCAGGAAAAGCTGGTACCATTTACTGTGCTTCTTCACATGACTCAAGAGGCTGAAAGAAGACATCTGCCAAGAGGTAGAAGACAGAATTTCTGTGGATCCAAGTAGTGCTCCACACCAACATAGTGACCTAACATATCAGCAACAATGTGCATGAATTGCCACAGTGCCAGGTGCCCTGTCACCCTTCAGAGCCTGTTGCACAAATTTCTTCTATGGTCAACACCAACCCAGGACCAGGCAGGGAAGGGAATGCTGGGAAATGTAGTTCCAGCTTAGCTAAATTGTTGTTGTCCAAAGCTGCCATCATGTATTTATCATAACTTAGTGATGTTGAGCAGTTCATAATGTTTACATAAGGAAATAGGAAACCATATAATATAAAATAGACTTAAATGAACATCAGTCTAAAGATTACATTTATGATAACTATAACTTGTTGAATATATACTATTTGACACTTTACAAACTCATGTAATGATCACAAAAACTTTATGAAGTAAATGCTCTAATATTCCCTGTATTAGGGTTCTCCAGAGAAATAGAACTAATAGGATGGATGTGTGTTTAAGTGTAAAACAGTTATTTTAAGGAATTCGCTTATGTGCTTGTGGAGCTTAGCAAATTTAAAGTGTTTCTGAGGGGAAAAAACTGACAAGCTAGAGATTCAGGAAGGAGTTGGAATTTGAGTCTAAAGACATTCAGGCTGGAGACCTGAAGAGCCATTGTTACTATTCAAGTTCGAAGGTCATCTCTTGCAGAATTCCCTCTGGCTTGGAGAAGTAAGCTTTTTGTTCTGTTAGGCCATTAACTAATTATATGAGGTCCACCCACATTATAGAAGGCATTCTGCTTTACTCAAAGATTTAAAAATAAATCTCATCTAAAACATTTCACAGGGATGCCTGGGTGGCTCAGTCAGTTAAGTGTCTGCCTTCACCTTAGGTCATGATCCCAGAGTCCTGGGATCAAGTCCCGCATCAGGCTTCCTGCTCAGTAGGGAGCCTTCTTCTCCCTTTCCCTCAACTCCTCTCCCTGCTTGTGCTCTCTCTCTCTGACAAATAAATAAAATGTTTTTTAAAAAAATTAAAAAACTAAAATATTCTCACAGAAACATCCAGAGTAGTGCTTGATTAAACACCTGGGCACCATGGCCCAGACAAGTTGACACATAAAATTAACCGTCACACTCTCCATTTTACACATGAGGAAACTCGAAGCTTTAAAAAATTTATAAAGATCCATAATCCATTGTCTGCAATTTTAGATTTGAAAAAACTCTAACAATAGAATTTTCCTAAGTTAGGTGGCTACAGTTCGGGTAACGAGACCTGACTTGAACTGACAAGTGGCTTTTTATGGTATAGGTATATCTATGTCTGCACACATACCCATATACACTTACAAACATTTCATTTATAGTGCCTATTTGTATGTTTTACTAAGAAATATTTCTGACTCTTGTAATCTTTATCCAACTCTAAACCTCTAAAATACTTTTCTTGGATGGCTTAGGCTTGGCTTAATATTGTATATGTAACTTGTACATATCAGCTAATTACTCCCAGGAGGTTATTGATAGTGAATGTGTTTTGTTTTAGTTTGTATTCTCTGAAGTATCGAGCAAAGTACTTTTCCAAAAGAAAACACATAGAATATAGAATGTAATTGGCCTGGAGTCTGTCAAAATAGTTTTAACACAACCCTATCTATTGCTTTCATCTGGGCTAGAAAGCTTGTTAAGGCCCTTTACAACTTGTGACTTCAGGAATAATCACATTTTATTAAGGAATTTTTACATGATTCCCTGGAGTTGTCCCATTATTACATAGGAGTCTGTGAGTTGTAAGATCATCCATATTTTTTGGTAGGATATTTTATTCAGGAAGATCAAAGAACATCTTCAAAAATTATAGATATCTTAGACTTTAAGTCTTATAGATCTTAGATTCTGTACATTTGTATTTTCATATATAAGAAATATTTTTGACCAATAAACACCTTAACTTATGCAACAAATGTCCTATAAATCGAATTTTTACATCTGAAATCATCTTAAATGCTCTGGTTCATTCTTTTAAAATAACCTATAAAGTAAGTGCTCTGGGAAGGAAAATTTGTATAGTTGTTTTCAATTATAGACAAATCAGTGATTCTCACAAATTATTTTTCCTCCAAAACATAAACAGAGGCAGAACACAAAATAGAGTTGTCCCCACATGTGGTATACATAAAAGATCAGAACAGAGTGAAAATGAAAAAAAAGAGTAGACTTGAATCACCTTAGGGGAAGATGGGAACACACTGGTGACATTAAACCAGATGGGCTATAATCATAAAAAGAAATTGAGTGAAATACTTATTTTAGTGAAAATATGCAGAATAAATTTGAAAACATGAAACTTTGTTAACTGTGTTGTTTTGTTTTGTTTTGTTGTGTAGCTATCAATTAACATTTTTTTAAGTTTTTAATTCCTGTTCATTAACATACAGCATTATATTGGTTTCAGGCATACGATATAGTGATTCAGCAATTCCATGCAGTACCCAGTGCTCATCACAAGTGCACTCCTTAATCTCCATCAGCTATATAGCCCAATGCCCCATTCTCCTCCCTTCTCTTAACCATCAGTTTGTTCTCTATAAGAGTCTGTTTCTTGGTTTGTCTCTTTTTTTCCCCTTGGCTCATTTGTTTCTTAAATTCCACATATGAGTGAAATCATATAGTGTTTGTCTTTCTGTGACTAACTTATTTCACTTACCATTATACTGTCCAGCTCCATTCATGTCATAAATGGCAGGATTTCATTCTTTTTTAGGGCCGAGTAATATTCCATTATATGTGTATATGTATATGTACACATACATACCACATTTTCTTTATCCATTCTTCAACTGATGAACACTTGGGCTGCTTCTATATCTTGGCTATTGTGAATAATACTGCTATAAAGATAGGGGTGCATGTGTCCCTTCGAAATAGTGTATTTGTATTCATTGGGGGAAAACCCCGTAGTGCAATTGCTAGATTGTACAGAAGTCCTATTTTTCACTTCTTGAGGAACCTCCACATTGTTGTCCAGGGTGATTGCATTAGTTTACTTTCCCACCAACAGTGCATGAGTGTTCTTTATTCTCTACATCCTTGTCAACACCTGCTGTTTCTTATGTTGTTGATTTTAGCCATTCTGATAGGTGTGAGGGGTAGCTGTGGTTATTTCATATAATCACTCAGTTCCTTTAATACTTACTGATAATATTAACAAGGTGATACTGGATCGGAAAGTCATCCATCTTTAGGTAAAACTCTTCCCAGTGAACTAAAAGGCTTCTTTGGATAACAAAAGGCTTCTTTGATTACTTAAAACATAGTTTTCAATGTTTCAAACATAATAGATGTTAGGAATAAACATTGATCTGGTGTGAGACTCGAAGGTGGGAAATACACTGCAGAAGAAAAGATCCAAAGCTCAGCATTGAATAACAACTTTGGAGGAATGTATCTGCTGGAATGTAAAGGGATTGGTAACCAAAATTAATAGTAAATGACATCTTTAGTGATTCCTAGTTTATAGATTCTATAATAGTAAGTGTTTATATATTGAAATATATCTACTTTTTTTTAAGATGCAGTAAATCTTGACACTAAAAAATAATGACTACACATATCTAAGAAAGAAATACTGCAGAAGAGTTCTTGTTTAGTTATGTTATGGAATACTCTTTCCACAGAGTTGATTTGCACTTGATCTCTGTTCAAGAGTTTCATTATCCACTTCATTGCTGAATTACTAATCTCTTTCTCATAAAGCTTTCACTGTGGCTCATTTAGGGGGAACTAGGCAGGAAGGAAAGGAGGGAGGAAGGAAGAAAGGAAGGAAAGAAAGAAAGGAACCAGGCAAAAATAAACCATAGCTTTAAGACTGTACATATAACTGCTGCAAGAATGCTTTTGGAAATGCAAATGGAAAGGAGAAGGGAGTTGGGGGAAATTGGAAGGGGAGATGAACCATGAGAGACTGTGGACTCTGAGGAACTAACTGAGGGTTTTGGAGGGGAGGGGAGTGGAAGGTTGGGTGAGCCTGGTGGTGGGTATTGTGAAGGGCACATATTACATGGAGCACTGGGTGTGGTACATAAAACAATTCTGGAACACTGAAAAGAAATTTTAAAAATAAATAAAAATTTAAAAAATAAAATAAAACCTAACTATGGACACCAAAAAAAAAAAAAATAGAGAAAAGAAAAATGCAAATGCCCGTTAGCAGTACACTGGATAATGGAATTCATTTTTATTACTTTATATTATCCTGATACACCTAAACATTCCTTCTTCTGGCATATTCCTAAAACTGAAATTGCTGAGTCATAAGGTATGCATATTTTCAACCTTAGTAGAAAATGCCTCAGTGTTTCCCAAAATAATTGTAGCTATTTACATTGTTGCAAGTAGTAGAGTATATGAGAATTTCTGATAATCCTCATCTTCACTCAGTGAATTAAACCAGATGTGTTAAATTGTGCTACTCTAATGACTACTGGTTTCTCATTGCAGTTTTACCTTGCAACTCATATTTCTACCGAAGTTGAGCATCTTTTTATATGTTTATTGGCCTTGTGAACTTTTATTTTGTGAAGTGTTTCTTTAGGCCTTTTAACCATTTCTCTATTGAGTTGTTTATCTTTTTTTAAAGTGTTGCAAATATCTTCTCCTATTCTGTGGCTTATCATTTCTCTCTTCCCCAGTTCCTCTCTTTTGATAGTTCTTAATTTTAATGGAGTCATATTTATCTCTTTGGTTTTATGATAACTGCTTTGTGTGTCTTATTTTAAGAACTCTCTTTCTATCCTGACCTCTAAAGATATTCTCTTTCAGTTTAACTGCCAAAAGCTTTACAGTTTTACCTTCTACATTTAAGTTCTCATTTAATCCAGAATTGATTTTGTGTACAGAGTAAAGTAGAAGTCTGTTTTTTCCCAAGTGGTAGCCGTTAATCCCTGCATCCTTTAATGACAAAATTGTTATTTCCTCACTACTTTGTAGTATCCCCTTTGTCATAATTTCTGCCAAATGTGTGTGTGTGTGTTTCTGAGCTTTCTTATGTTTCACTTGTTTGTCAGTCTATCCTATATCATTACCATACTGCTGTGTTCTTTATAGCTTTAGAAGATACTTTTGAAAACAAACACAAGATTAGAAAAATGATTTGATATCTGATAGAAACACTCCTGTTAATCGGTTTTTCAAAAATATCTGTTGTTAGCCATGGGCATTTCCATATTTATATAAATTCATATTCATAAAATTGTGTTCTAAAGTTTCATTAAGAAATGTGATGAGATTTTGATTGGGATTACATTGGCTCTCTAAGTAAATGTGAAGCAAGTTAAAATAATTTGAAATTTTAAAGATTCCAGTCTTTTGGCCATGAATCTTTCCATTGGTTTACATCTTTTTAACACCTCTCAATAAGGTTTATTAATTTCTTTGTACAAGTCTTACATGCCTTTGTTAGATTTAATTGGTATTTTTTAGTCCTCAATATTTTTATATTATAAATAAAACCTCTGATTTTATTTTCTGACCTTTGCTTTTATAAGAAATGGAAATACTTTTTGATACTGATTTTTTTTACCACTAACCTTGCTCAATACAAAAAGCTGTAGATTCTTTTGGATTTTTCAACAGCTTTATCATGGTATAATTTGCATACTATGTAGCTCACTTCATTAAACATAAAATTAACTGATTTATGGTAATTTTACAGCGTTGTGCAAGCATCACTTCAATCAGGCAATCAGTAATCTACTTGCTGACCCTGTAGATTTGCCTGTTATGGACATTTCCTATACACGGAATCACATATTATGTGTTCTTTTGCATCTGGATTCTTTCCCTCAGTATAATGTTTTTGAGATTCATCCATATTGCATCATAGATCAGTATTGAGTATATTTTTATTGATGAGTCAGTGGAATGGATATATACCACATTTTGTTTATCCACTCACTAATTGATGGGCCTTTAGATTGATTCCACTTTTTCTTTTAATTGTGGTAAAATATACATAAAACATTTACCATCTTAGCCATTTCTTTTTTTTTAAAAGATTTTATTTATTTATTTGACAGATAGAGATCACAAGTAGGCAGAGAGGCAGGCAGAGAGAGAGAGAGAGAGAGGAGGAGGAAGCAGGCTCCCTGCTGAGCAGAGAGCTGGATGTGGGGCTCCATCCCAGGACCCTGGGTTCATGACCCAAGCCGAAGGCAGAGGCTTTAACCTACTGAGCCACTCAGGCGCCCCATCTTAGCCATTTCTAAGTATACATTTCAGTGGTATTAAGTATATTCGCTTTGTAATGTTACTATCATGACCTATCCTTCTCTGGAACTTCTTTTCATCTTGAAAATTGGAAACTCCATACCTATTAAACTAAATTCTCCTAGTGCCCTCTTCCTTCTCCCCCGGCCCCTGGAAACCACCACTTCACCTCTGTCTCCATGACCTTGACTACTCTAAGTACCTCATATAGGTGGAACCACATGGTATTTGTCCCCCTGTGACAGCCCTATTTCACCCAACACAAAGTCCCCAAGGATCATCCATGTTGTAGTGTGTGCCAGAATTTCCTCCTCTTTTAAAGCTAATGAGGGACTTACTTTTTGTTTTTTGTATACTTCACAGTTTTTTTGTCTCCCATTTCTTGTTTATTACTGTCTTTTTATGTTTAGCTGATTTTCTTTAATGAAACCTTTGATTTCCTTTCTCATTTCTCTTTGTGTATATTTTATAGCTGTTTTCTTTGTGATTACCATAGGGATTACACATAACATCCAACAATCTGATCCTGTGTAGCTCTGTCCCCACTCCTTTCAGTTGTTGATATCACAAAATTATGCCTTTATACATTGTGTCTAAAAACATAAACAATTTTTTCCAAAATGCATTAGTCCCCTACATTATATAGGAAACAAAATATAACTCTACTTTTTTATCTTTTACCTTATTTAAGAGACTAATACATTTTTTAAAAAACAATTAGTCTAAAAGCCAGTCTTATTACAACTTTGGTTCATACCTGTACATTTTGCTTTCTACAAGACATTAATGCATGTGTTGGGTTTTGTTTATATATAATTATACCATCTCTGTAGATAACAGTTTTATTTATTTCCAGTCATCATATGTTTTATTTCCCTTTGTCACGTATTACACTGATGAGATCCCCAGTACAATGCAGAATCAGAGTGATAGTCAAGGATTCTTGGCCTTTTCTTCAATTTCAGAAGGAAAGATTTCAATCTTTATCTTTTGTATGATGTTTTGTGTGTTGGAGAATAACTTAGGTTAGATTTAGGAAGTTTCCTTCTCATTTTACTTAGTTTTTATCATAAATACTGCATTTTATAAAAGCTTGTCCTATATTATTTGAGGTAACCATTTTATTTTTTCTTTTTAATCTGTTAGTGGGATAAATTTTATAGATTTTTGCTAGTGTACCAAGTTTACATTCCTATAATAAAACCAGTACAGTTGGAATACATTCTTATGTGTTGCTGGATTTGGCTTGCTAGTATTTTGTTTAGTATTTTTTCATCTATGTTCACTAGAGAGATTGACCTGAAACTTTCCATTCTTGAACTTTCATTGTTAAGTTGTAGTATCAAAGTTATGCCAGCCTCAAGAAATTGGAGACCAGTGCTTTCTGTTTTTGCATAAACTTTGTATTTTAGAAATGTTTATTCTTTGACTATTTGGTAGATCTCTCCAATGAAATTCTCTTGGCCTGGAGTAGTGGTGGTGGTATTTTGGGATTTCTGTGGTAATATCTTTGATTGTTAATTCCATTGAACAGTTATAAAACTCATCAAATTTTCTTTTTCTTCTTTGAAACAGTTTTGGTAAATTACATTTTTCTATAAATGTATCCATGTCTTCTGAATTTTCAAGTATTTTGGATGGTGTGTTGTATCCACACAACTGTGTCCGTAATATATGACATCTGAAGTATGATAACCCTTTTTGCATTACTGATGTTAGTATTATCTGTACCTTGTCTGTTTTGTCTTTATCATTCCCACCAGAGTATTGTTTCATTACTCTATAAATAACTAATCTTTCTCTTAATTTTATATTTGTTATGTATTTTATTTCTGCACTTTATTACCTCTCTCTTTCTGCTTTCTTTGCTTTCATGTTGCTATTCCTTTTCTATCTTCTTGAAATAGAAGCATAGCTCACAAATTTGCACCTTTTCTTTTAATTTGAATGGATCATTAAATGTTACAGATTTTTCCCAGATTCGGGCATAGCCTTACCATATGAGCTTTGATATATCTAGTATTTTCACTCTTATTTACTTCAAAATATTTTCTAATTTTCATTATTTCTTCTTTCAATCCATGTGTTATAAGTACATTTTTAAATTTCTAAACATGTGGGGATATTTTAGTTATCTTTTTGTTAATTACTTCTGTTTTCCATAGATCTGTCTCTTAGAAACAGTATATGGTTCTGTTTTAGACCATTTAGTTCATTTATATTCAGTGTAATCCAAAGTATATTGAGATTTGTTATCTTTATTTTATTTTAGTACTTTCTATTTTTGTCATCTTTGCTTTCTTTTTCTTTCCTCTCTCATCTCTTTTACTAACTTGGTGTTTTTTGGTTTTTTTTTAAATCATTTTACTTCTCCCCCTAAGCTTTGGAAATTAAGTAACTCTGTTTTCTTTAGGTTGTTACCCTAGAAGTTATGCCACATATATTTACCATAGGAAAACCTAAAGTTAGTCAAAGCATTTATCCTCCTGCCAGATAATACAAGAACTTTGGAATATATTAACACCATTTATTTCCTTTGTCCAACTTTTATATTATTGTTGCCAGATTTTAAAGTCTGCTTTTTAGTGTTTTTATTTCTCCCCACTAATTGTTTTATATAATTGGAGTTCATTTTTATTAGCCCATATATTTACCACCTTATTTGTTCTGCATTTATTCTTATACCTCAAACATTCCAGGTAGGACTACTTACCTTGTATCTAAAGTATATCTTTTGGAAGTTGCTTTAATGAGGATATTCTGGTGATGAATTCTCAACTTCTGTTTATAAAATATATTTATTTTATGTCCATATTTGAACAGTATTTTGCTTGCTGACAGAATTCCATGTTGAAGCTATTTTCCTGCAGAAAATTAAAAACAACATTCTGTTAATCTCTGACTGCTGTTGTTTCTGTATAGAAATCATCTGTCCACTTCACTTTTCACCCCTTTAAAAGTAATCTTTTCCTGTGGCTATTAAAATGTTTTGGTTTTTTGTGATTTCACTGTGATATATCTAAGTTTGGGTTTCATTTCATTTGTTGTATTTTGTGCCTTTTGTTAGTATAGATTAGTATTGGTTCAGAAAATTGCTAGACACCAACTCTTCAGATATGGCCTTTGGGAATGCCTACCTCCTGCTATCATGGAGAATCTGGTACCAGACCTAACTTCCCAACAGAAACAACTAGAAAACTGGACAAAAATCTTTGAAACAATTGTTTTTTTCTGATCCATGAGAGATAAGAAACAAGATAAAATGTAGAATCATCTTGGATTTCTGCCTAAGGATCCTTTCAGGACCATGGTTCAGGGAAGGTAATCTTAGCCACTGCCAGGTCTGATGCCTGAGTAACTGAAATTTTCAAGGCAGAGAACCAGAGAAGATAGAACTACACAGAGAAAGAGCTTCAGAAATCTGCACAGTCCTTCTGAATGTGTTTCACACTCATGGAATAAAACTTGAAGAAGCCAGGCAAATAATGTCAAGGGAGTTGTAAGCCGAAAAACATTAGAGCTCACATAGGGCTGGGAAATATTAGCGTTCTGCCCAGCCAGAGTGGAGAATCCTTGTTGAATACATAGTGCATACAGTAAAGATTCCAGAGTCACTTCACCTTATTAATAGAATTAAACCAACCCATAACGAAAGGTATTCTAAATTCACCTTGACAAGACTTAAAAACCAAGCCTCAAAATAATCTAGCATGTTCTCAAGTAATTTAACTGCCTGCAAGAACAAATCCAAAACTTTTATTACTAGATAAATAAAAATGTTACCCATAGCCAGGAAGAAAAAGCAATGCATAGAAACACACTCAGAAATGACAGAGGTAGCACAATTAATAGACAAGAACTTTAGCAATTATAAATATGCTCAATGATTTAAAGGAACACATGAAGATGATAAGAAAAGAAGTGGAGTATACAAAAAGGAGCCAAATGGAAACTTGGACATGTAAATTATAATATTGGAAAGCTTTTAATTTACTGGATGTGATTAACATATTACACACTGCAGAAGAACAGATCAGAGAACTTGAGGACAGACAAAGGCCGGGAAAAAAAGAAAAAAATAAACAGAGAGTCTCAGTGACCAGAGAGACAATATCAAGTGATATAACGAAGGGTAGAGGTAGGAGTTAGGAGTATTTTAAGAAATAATGGCCCAAAGTTTTCCATATTTGATGAAAAGCCTATTAATTATTGATTACTATATAACAAATTACCCCAGAACTTAGTGGCTTAGAACAACATTTATTTTTTCACAGTTTCTGTGGGTCAGGAATCCAGGCATGCCTGAACCAGAATGCCTCTGACTCAGGATTTGTCATGAAACTGCAATCATCTCAAGGCTTCAGAGGAGAAGATTCACTCCCGAGTTCACGCTAAAGCTATGGCAGGCCTCAGGTGTTAACTGTTGTTGGCAGATGTCAGTTCCTTGCCTCATGAGCCTCTTTATATGTGTACTCACAGCGTGGCAGATTGCCTCCCTCAGAGTGAGAGCTGAGAGAGAAAGAGGTAGAGAAAGGGAGGTAAGGAGAGAGGGGAAAGCAAGACAAAGGCTGTGGTCTTTTAAAACCTAATTTCAAAGTGACATCCCATCACTTTTACCTTTTTCCATTGATTAGAAGCAAGTTATTGAGTATAACCCCCTCTCTGCCCCTTGAGTATGGGGTTCTGAATACCAGGAGGTAGGGAAATTGGGGGCCATTTTAGAGTCTACCTACCAATACCATTACATCACACAATATACATAAGTAACTTGAAATGAATCATAGTCCTAAACATAAAAGGAAAATGACAAAATTTCTAGAAGAAACATGAAGAAAATCTGTGGAAAGCAAATATTTCTTACATAGGACACAACAAGAATGATTCATTAAAAAAATTAATAGACTACATTGTATTTTATTTTTTGTTTTTAAAACCTGTACTCTTTAAAAATAACCATTGAAGAAAAGGAAAACAAGACTGTGAGAAAAAGATTTGTAAATAGTATAACTGACAAAGAACTTGTTTCAGATTATTAAAAACAAATCTTACAGTTCAATAATGATAACACCAATTTGTCCGTTTACTGCAAAGTTAAGTGTGTACTTACTATATGACCATGCAGTTGTACTCATACTTACCCAAGAGCAATGAAAACAGATTCACACACAAAAAAACTTGTGTACAAATATTTGTAGCTGCTTTATTTATAATAGCCAAAAATGGGAAACAACCCAAATGCCCATCAAGAATTGTGTGGATAAACACACAGCGATAAAAGGGACAAACCACTGATAAGTGCAACATGGATGGTTGTCAAAAATGAGATGAAACAAAAGCCAAAGAAGAGTGCATACTGTATGATCACACATGAAATTCTAAAAAAGACAATTCCTTTTTTTTTTTTTAAACAAAAAGAAAGCCATTTAATCCCAGTCTCTAGGAAATGGATTTGAAGAGCCACTGGAGTGCTCACAGACCCTAAAAAAGACAATTCTAATCTAGTGACAACAATATGGTGGATGCTTAGGGCTGGGGGTGGGAGAATGACTACATGGGGTCATAAGGGAATATTTTGGGGTGAGGGACATACATTCTGTATATTAACTGTGATTATAGATAAGTGGGTATATGCATTTGTCAAACCTTACTAAACTATACACAAAATGGCTACATTTTATTTCCGTAACCATACCTAAATAAGCTTGATTTTAAAAACAAAACAAATATTGCCCCTTTGCAGTTCCCTCTCTCCCGTCCTTCTGGGACTCTGCTCAAAAGTCAAATGTTAGACTTTTATATTACATTCCTGTGTCTCTCTTTATTTCCATCTTTTTCTTTTCACTTGCTGTATTCTGACAGTGTCTTCAAATCTAATATTTTATAAGTTCTCTTTTTGTGTTCACTCTGCTGTATGTGTCTATTGAGTTTTTATCTTAAGGTTTTTTTGTTACTGCAAGTTCTATTTAACTTTGTCATACCTGCCATTTTACATTCTTACAGCCTCCTATTTCTTGCTGACATTTCCAATTTTGCCTTGCTTTTCTGTTAAAATAGTAAACATTATTTGAAATTCTACATCTGGTAAGTTCAGTACCAGACAGGTTTGTTTCTGTTGGTTCTTTGCAAGTTGTCTGGTTTCTCTAGCTACTTGTTAGTAATTGCCCTGGAAAATTTTTGTTATGGGGTTTACATAGAGAGGCTTTGCCTTTGCTACTTCTGGGTGCCATAGAGCACTTCTGGTTTTAAGCACATGATGAAAGGAAGGCTTTCTGGCCTTCCATAGATATTTGTTCTTTGAGGTAAATCTGTAAGATGGCTGGTCTATGGCCACTTCACGGAAATGTTTATTTTTTTTCTTCTTCTGTTCTGCTTATGACCAAGGTAGCTTCTCTATAGTCCTATATGACTTTGCAAGGAGGGATGTGGATTAAGATATGGTTCACCTTTATCCTAAAGGAGTACCCCCTTGGGGTCCCAGATGAATATTGGGTGTGGTCCCACACCCCCTTCTCTGAGTGGTAACAGAACCAGACCCTAAATAGTGGGTATTGTAAATGTCTTCCAGGGCATAAGAAGCTTTGGTGTTCCTGTGTTCTGCTTATTTTTCTCATTACAAACATCCATTCAATAATTGTCTTGGGAGTTTTTGATATATTTTCATTTCTTTAATGCTTTTAAAGTGTTGTAGAGTTTTTCACGAATTGATTAGTCTGCATGGCTTCATGTGCTTTTACTGGATCCAAGCATATAGTCTTCAAAAATATCCATCTCATTTAGCACAATGATGGATGTGTCTTGGTGAAAACCTGGTAAAAATCTTTAGATAATTTTTGTTTACGTGTCTCTCTGGTCAATTATAGCATCCTGGAAGTTGAAATGGACTGTAGCTACAAAATAGATCAATTAGAACTGTTACAGGGAATTAGTTAGCATCAGGGTCATTAGAACCAATGTTGCACTTATGAAACATATTACTTCTAATTAACAAATATTGACAGTTGATATTAGTATTATTTCTTAACTAAAATATGTTGTATACCTTTGTGTCTTAACCGTATTACTTTGAGATACAGTGAGGCCAGACATAGATCAAGAGAGAGACATGGGAAAGAGTTCTATAATTTCTTATATTCACTGTTCCTGGGGAAACACAAGACCACTCAGGGAAAGCACCAGCATTGGTCTCAAGGCAAAGGAAGTAGGGTTAACAGTGGGCAGGTCCCTTTTTTGTAATTTCCATGGAAGGAATGGGGCAGGGTGAGTAGTTTAGGAATGGCTAATTTGAATGATTTCAGTGGGCTCGGGTTGTCTGATATCTGGCCCTGAGGCAGTTAAGGCAACTGTATAGTAGCCCCGATTATGAGAGCCTAATAGGCAACGTAGTTGGGAGTGAATTTCATTGGCTGCACAAGAAGGGAAACTGATGGGCCTCTAGCTAGGGCCTCAAAACTGAGTCAGGACAACATTTTTTCATGTGTCTGTTAGCCATTTGTATGTTTTCATTGGAAAAGTGTCTGTTCATGTCTTCTGTCCATTTTTTGACGTGATTATTTGTTTTGTGTGTTGAGTTTGAGGAGTTCTTTATAGATCTTGGATGTCAGCCCTTTGTAGTGTCATTTGCAAATATCTTCTCCCATTCCATGGGTTGCCTCTTTGTTTTATTGACTGTTTCCTTTGCTGTGCAGAAACTTTTGACCTTGATGAAGTCCCAAAAGTTCATTTTCGCTTTTTTTTCCTATGCCTTTGGGGACATGTCTTGAAAGAAGTTGCTGTGGCACGTGTCAAAGAGGTTACTGCCTGTGTTCTCCTCTAGGATTTTGATAGGTTCTTGCCTCATGTTGAGGTCTTTATCCATTTTGATTTTATCTTTGTGTATGGTGTAAGAGAATGGTCGAGTTTCATTCTTCTATACATAGCTGTCCAATTTTCCCAACACCATTTATTGAAGAGACTGTCTTTTTTCCATCATAAATTTTTTCCTACTTTGTCAAAGATTATTTGAGTGGAAGGTCCATGTCTGGGTTCTCTATTCTGTTCTGCTGGCCTGTTTTTGTGCCAGTACCATGCTCTCTTGGTGATCACAGCTTTGTAGTAGTTGTAATTGCACTACTGGGTATTTGCCCCAAAGATATAGATGTAGTGAAAAGAAGGGCCAAATGTACCCCAATGTGGAAAGAATCAAGATACCCTTCAACAGATGAATGGATAAAGAAGATATGGTCCATATATACAATGGAGTATTATGCCTCCATCAGAAAGGATGAATACCGAACTTTTGCGTCAACATGGACAGGGCTGGAGGAGATTATGCTGAGTGAAGTAAGTCAAGCAGAGAGAGTCAGTTATCATATAGTCTCACTTATAGAGCATAAGGAATAACACAGAGGACATTGGGAGATGGAGAGGAGAAGTGAGTTGGGGAAAATCAGAGAAGGAGACAAACCATGAGAGACTATGGACTCTGAGAAACAAACTGAGGGTTTTGGAGGGAAGGAGGTGGGGGGGATGGGTGAGCATGGTGGTGGGTTTTAAGGAGGACACATATTGCATGGAACACTGGGTGTGGTGCATGAACAATGAATTTTGGAACACTGAAAAATATTAAATTTTTAAAAAATCATCGTAATATTTTAATCTCTAATGGCAAAGGAATTAGGAAAAATAGAAAAATACAGTGATTTATAAATTTGTTAAAAAAAGGCAACATTTAAAAACAACTATATTATACCTTGAAGCAACTAATAGTTTGGAGTCATAAGCCTAGGATATAAGGATACATTATTTTAATAGTACAGAAGTGCCTAACTCTGATTTATTTATATCACAATGTTGAAATGAGAGATGAAAAAGTGCCTGTCATGTTAGCTGAGAACTTAAAAACATCTTTAAAAATGTAGCACAATTCGTAACTGTGCTTCTTCCTTAGTGAGAGACTTCCCATACTGAGGATGTCCTGTAAAGATTTAACATCCCATTTTCTAACATAATGGGTTTTTCTTCAGTCAGTATGCTTTGATGATTAGAAACTGTAAATCTACTCTGAGAAAGCTTTTGTCACTCAGCAATATTTTGCATCAGGCTTAAGAAAAAAGCAATGCCCCTTCTTTGTGGGTCTCTTTACACTTTTCCATAGTTCTTGGGGGAAAAAAATAATAAGTAAGTCAGTTTGGTTTAATATTATCTTTGTATTAAAAATTACATGTAGATTATTAAAATGATATAAACTCTGCAAGAATATAAGCACATTAGAATTTTATATATATTAATATATAATTAATATACTTAATTATATTCTAATTATTATATTATTAATATTTAAATATAAAATTTTATTATATTAGTAAACTTACCTGAAAATATCCAAATCTGCTCTGATTTGGGGTTTTGTACAGCTTCAAAAGTGTTCAGCAAGATTATTTGTATCTTGGCGATCCTTTGACTTCATTAAGTTCAGAACTAAGTTCAGAATTGCAATTTAAAGTGTCTGATACTTCAGTTTGCAAATTTATACAGGTACTTCCAGAAACAAAAGCAGATACCTAAAAATTCACTTTAATTTGTGTAAAAAACATCTGAGTGGCCACTCTTTTGTAAGCATTCTGCTAGATCCTGTAGAAACACAAAGATGAGTAAGACAAGATCCTACTCTTAATTACAACATCCCATTACCCACTTTTGTTTCTCCTTATAGCATTCATCATTAATAGTAATTGCATTTTATATTTATTTCTTTATACTTTTTATCTTTTCTGCCTCACAATAATATCAGCTTTATAAAGTAACTTGTCTCTTTTGTTCCCCACTATATCCCTAGACCATAAAAGAGTGTCCAACCCTAGTAGATACTCAGAACATAATTTGTTGAATGGATGAATGAAAGCTAGTTGATTTTTTTCAATTATTGTTTCTTTTCTCGGACAAATTCTCCTTCCAATTTTGATCCTTTATGAATAATTTTAGTTTTTGAAATGCATTTGAACTTTGTGAAACATCATAAAGTGTAATGTGTCCCCATTATCCAAGAAACTGAGAAACATAAATTCCCATAATTATACCACTGCCTTATAGTGAAACTTTTTTTCATCTCATAAACATTTGAAAATGCTACCCATTCTAATAATTATTATGAAAACTATTGATGTTAAAGGAATGCGTAGTCCAAGACATAGGTACCAGGATTGAGTGAAAAAGTTTTTTAAAACTAGTATTGCTCATAATCAAGATCATACTTTCAGAGGATAAACTTTACACAAAACAATGTGTCTAGGATTATTTATCCATGTTTTTTTTTTAAAGATTTTATTTATTTATTTGACAGACAGAGATCACAAGTAGACAGAGAGGCAGGCAGAGAGAGAGAGGGAAGCAGGCTCCCTGCTGAGCAGAGAGCCCGATGCGGGACTCGATCCCAGGACCCTGAGATCATGACCCGAGCCGAAGGCAGCGGCTCAACCCACTGAGCCACCCAGGCGCCCTATTTATCCATGTTTAAACTCATGTTTGAACTCCTGTTCTGAAATCTCAGGTACACATTGATCATATATTACAAATCTATGTGAACTCTGCATGTATATTCATAGGCACCAATACATCAGTAGTTATTGTCACATAATATTTGTTGAATGAATATGTGTATATGAGCATAACAATTTATGTAAACAAAAAGGCCATACATAGTATTGGGCACTTGATATATTCTGTAAAATGTCCATAGGTGACTCAGTTGCATTATTGAAATGTAACTTTTTATTTTTTTATTTTTTTAAGGTTTTATTTATTTATTCGACAGACAGAGATCACAAGTAGGCAGAGAGGCAGGCAGAGAGAGAGAGGAGGAAGCAGGCTCCCCACAGAGCAGAGAGCCCGATGTGGGGCTCGATCCCAGGACCCTGGGATCATGACCTGAGCCGAAGGCAGAGGCTTTAACCCACTGAGCCACCCAGGTGCCCCGAAATGTAACTTTTTAGAGGAGTTTTTCTCACCAGTAGTACAGGACCAAAGAAGAATCCCTTCAGCCTGAATTCTGGGATGCAAGGCCAACTTCATGAGGAAGCAGAGTAGGTAGTTCCATGATTCAAATGTTTCCTAGAATGAGACTGGTGTCAAAAAACAAAACAAAACAATAAAACCTCAGTATGCTACCCATCATCCCGTCACCATGACTTAATTCTTTTGAACACTGGAAATTGTTTTTCATAGACTTCTGGTGGTGTTTTTATCTAAAATTCAGGTGTTAAAGTAGTCCTGTGGTTTCCAATAGTCAGAATCTTGAAAACAATGTGGATATGGTCCATAGAATGACAAGTGGAGATTGCACTGGCTTCTCTCCTTGTCCTTTCCTGTACCCTCACAGTCAGTTACTGAGTCTGTCCAATCCTGCCTCCTTAATGTTTTCCAAAGACATTTGCCTTTATCCTCACTACCCGTACCTTAGTTTAGGCCAACCCTCAACTCTTACCTGGATTCCTGCAACAGCTTTCTGATTGACTTCTGGAACCCTAAATTTGTCTTCCCTCTAATCCATTTTCCACACTGTATGCCAGAGATGTCTCTTATCCATGTCGTTAATTCGTTTTACTCTCCCATCCCTTCCCACCCCCAGTTAAGAAGAAGGTAGCCACAGGGATTTTCTCATCTGGCCCTTACATGTATCCCAATAGCATTTCTTATCACTGTCTACTTTTTATTACTCTCTTCTACTTAAGGAAGTTTTAGAGAAGAGTGCCTGGTGACTCAGTCCATTAAGCATCTGCCTCCGTTCAACTCAATCATGATCCTAGGGTTCTGGGATCAAGCCCCACATCGGGCTCCCTGCTGCTGCTCCCTTTGCCTGCCGCTCCCCTTGTTTGTGCACGTGCATGCACTCTCTCTCTCTCTCTCTCTCTCTGTGTCAAATAAATAAAATCTAAAAAATATTTTTTTAAAGAAATTTTTAGAGAAACCACCATCATCTTGATTAAGGTCCTTTTATTATAATAAGGAATTAATATTACCAATTTAAAAGATCAAAATTATATCCAAAGCATCCAGTCCTTTCAAAATAGCTGCTAGCTAATAAACCAGCGAGTCATTTCTCCTTGTTAAACCATAGGGCATTGTTAGGTAGTGAAACTGCTTTGGGGAGTGTGAAGCTGCTTTGCCATTATCCAGCGAGGAATCATACCTTTTAAAAGACAATAGCAGTGAACTTGACAGACAAAAAATCCTTGCCCTCGTGGAGTTTTCATTGTAATAGAGACAGTAAACAAGAGAAATATAAAATATGGTAGATAATGAGTGCTAAAGAAAAAGATAAAGCAGAAAAAGGGAATAGATAGTAGTTATATTTTTAGAAGGGAGTATAGTTTTCCAAAGAGTCAGCGGGGATAATTCTCCTGAACTCTCCTGATGCTTTCTCTTCTTCCTTTTGTTGAATAAACTCTGGTTACAGCCAGTTTGTTGTCCTCCCTGTACCTTCACCCATTCAGCTTGAAGTGGTTGGACAAAAACACACAGCTGTGCTTGTGGTCTCACTCTAAATTCATGATCCCAAAAAGGATCTTTATACTCACCAGGCAGTCAGTCTGTAGATTCTACTCTCCTTGGCATCTATTTCATAACCCTCTTGTCCTTCCTCAGATCTTTTACATCTCCTCCCACTATCACTTCCATTTGGTAACTTCAATTCCTCTTTCACCAAAAAAAGAGAAGCTATCAGAAGAAGACTACTCCATTTATATTTTTTTATTAACATATAATGTATTATTTGTTTCAGGGATACAGGTCTGTGATTGATCAGTCTTACACAATTCACAGCACTCACCATAGCACATACCCTCGCCAGTGTCCATCACCCAGCCGCCCCTCCCTTCCACCCTCCTCCCCTCCGGCAACCCTCAGTTTGTTTCCTGGGATTAAAAGTCTTTTACAGTTTGTCTCCCTCCGTGGCTCCATCTTGTTTCCTTTTTCCCTCCCTTCCCCCACAACCCACTGCCCTGCCTCTCAGATTCCTCAAATCAGTGAGATCATACGATAATTGTCTTTCTCTGACTTATTTTGCTTAACATAATGGCCTCTAGTTCCATCCACGTATCATTGCAAATGGCAAGATTTTATGGTTTTTTGATGGCTGTATAATATTCCATTGTGTATATATGCTGCATCTTCTTTATCCATTCATCAGTTGATGGACATCTAGGCTCTTTCCATAGTTTGGCTATTGTGGACATTGCTGCTATAAACATTCGGGTGCACGTGCCCCTTCGGATCACTATGTTTGTATCTTTAGGGTAAATACCCAGTAGTGCAATTGCTGGGTTGTAGGGTAGCTCTGTTTTCAACCTTTTGAGGAACCTCCATACTGTTTTCCAGAGTGGCTGCACCAGCTTGCATTCCCACCATCAATGTACAAAGGTGCATTTATATTTCCCTGTGCATCTTTTCCCGTATACCCTGCTGTAGTAAAATAAACTGGCCCTGCTCCAATATAAGGCCAAATTCTTCATTTGTCCCATAGATTTCATCTCCATTTTGCCATACTGCCTCCTGTTGAATTCTCAAATAAAACAATCTTTTTTTGAAAATAATTTCCATAAAAAAATAGAGTGCTTTAATACAGCAACATGAAGTAGTCAACTACCCTCAAGAGAGAAATAAATAGAAATAATTCATGGAATAAGAAATATAAAACTAACCAACCAATCTTCTAAGGGACATTCCTACCTAAATGAAATCTTGGGGTATAAATTTTTGTTTCAACTGCCCGCCCCCTCGCCGTGCTAGTGCACCATGGTCAGATTTGCTCCACAGATCACATTAGGTTAACAGAGCCCTGCCTAGCCCAGTCAAGAAAGTTTGTATCTTGATGTCAGTTGTACCTTGAATCCAGTCAATATAAGTAGGATTTTTTTCAGTTTCAAACCTTACTTACCCTCTTCTCTGTCCAGCCTTAAAAACTAGGTTTTGGTAAACAACCTTCCAAACCCTAAATAAGTTAAAGCTACCAAATTTCCAGTAATTTAGTGATTTTTTCTTACCTCTTAGATAAAAGGAAAGAAAGGGAATAGAATTTCCTTCAAAATCAAGAGAGTAATACCATCACTTGACACCGAAAATGGGTAAGACTATTTTTCTTACATTATGCAATATTTTTAAAAATAGCTTTTAGCATCATTAAAAAAAAAAAAGTGAGTAACTATTGCCCTACTATCAGAAATACTACGTTCTACCTGGGGAGTCAAACTATAAAGATCTATACCAATGGAAGCTTACTCTGCTACCATGTTTTTAGCAATTCAGTCTCTATTTTTAGTGAATTAACTCTTCCTTTTACCTTTTCTGTGAATTTGAATTTATATCAAACTCAGTTTGTGTGTCATTGCTAAGAACTTAAACTGTTCTCAAAGCTTCTTCAGTAATGTTTCAGAATATGAACTTTTCAAATCATCCATTCAGCACATAACTGAAGGCATTATGTTCATTTATTTCCAGTTTTCATAGAATCTTGGATGACTATGTATGGTTTCCCAGAGTGATCTCCATCTTTTATGCATGGCTCTTAATTCAACAGCCTTTTAGACATTGAAAAATATAAGCTTAGACTCATATATTTATCAGTCGCTTTAAACAATGAGCTACTGAAATACATTTTTAGAGACCAAAAAATTTTCTCCTAAACATAAGTGACTGACTTTTAAGATGTTAGTTTAAGTATCAGTTGGGGTATATAAAAAGCTAACATACTAAATTCAAATCCAAGATCTGCCCCACAAATGTGTGATTATGTATAAATCAGTTTTTCCTAGCTTCAATTTTATCACTTACAAGAATAAAAGCTGCATTAGGTTGCTAAGGTTATTTATGAAAAAGTATAAATATCAAAGTGTCTCATAAACTGTAAAGTTCTAGAAAATCTATATTTTTATTCAAATTAGAAATATACTCAGATTTTGCTCTTTAATTTTCTGTCTCTGAATTGCTACTTCTTGACTGTCCTCGAGAGATTTTCAACATCCTTTTCAATTTTTATCATGATCTTATCCTTTCAAGTTCAAATGGATTTAGTTATTATCACTACATTTCCTTCTGCCATTCTAATTCAGTATAACCGTTTTTAATAAATTCACAATAAACACATATGGAAAGAATCCTTTGAATGCTCTTATTAGAGAAAGGAGCAAAAAAAACCAAAGTAGACCAAAAATATCCAGACTCTTCTAGCCATCATCTCTACTGCTTTTGTGACAGAGCACTGTTCTTTAGTAAATTTTAAAAGCCCCATGTTCTGTGGCATTTTGGGTCCATTGAGTAGATTGAAAAAGATTGTTCAAAAGTAAATCGATTATCAAAAATAGGTTACAATTTTTACGTGCTTTGAATTTTTAGATTAGTCATATTTCTTTAGACATTTTTAAAAGGAGTAATTATGCTTAAATTAACAATTTTTTGTTATATGATAATTTTTTATAAAATTATAAGAATATGAGAAAGCCTTATATTCTAACAAGGTTTCATTCCATATATTTAAGATTTTGCATAGGAAACCTAGCTTTCATAGGTTATAGTTAACCTTTGCTTGATATTCCTGTGTTGATTGTTTAAACCACAGTTGGAAATAGAATTACATTAGAATATACTAAGAAAAACTTTCTCCATGTCTCTGTGTCACTTAAATTGTACTAGTATGCTCAGACATATCAAAACTAAAATGTTAACTTTCAACATAGGAATATTTTCACAAGATTTTGCATTAAGATTATTTCCTTTCACAAAAGGGTTATATGTTTAATAATGGTGAGAAACAGTATGTTTTTAGCACATAAGGAGGCAGTACAGCATTAGACATAAGAGCACTAACTCAAAAGTCAGTCAAACCTGAATTTGAATCCCACGCAGCCCCAATCCTTTCCACTTACCTGTAAACCCCATATGTTATAGTAAGACTTTATTCACATGATAACAAATATAAGATGTTAGCTCCATGCCTTGCATGTAAAATGTTTAGGAAGCAAACAGTGAACTCTGGGCTTAGAGAATAGCCTTTATAAATGCTAAGAGATTATTGTATTCAAAGTAAACTGTGATATAATGCATGAGACTTATATGAGAAGTTCATGTGCTTATTCCATTTTTAATTTATGAAAACATTACTAGTTTAAAAAGCACTAGATTTTAGGCAAGTTTATATATTTAAATTGTATCTCTCATCTTTGGAGATATAAATAACACTGAGGAATATATATGAAATCAAGTCAAAAATCTTTCTGCAATAGAAGTGTAACTACTAAAATATTTTTACTGATATATCTCACCTATTGGTCAAAATAGCGAACTGCATGGACACCACAATAAATTTATAATTTTTGAAGTAGAAAATTAAGGCTTATTCCAATGAAAAAATGTTATGAATGTGAGGATCTATACTGGACATATTTACAGTAGCATCCATATTGGGCTTTAGCAATTTGATATATGGTATGTTGTACCAGTAGTGCACAAGGCTAACTCCTAGATGGTATTTCTGTATCTTTGGGGATGGATTCATTTGCTACACTTAGAAGTGGTTTTGTTTTCATAATGATTCAATGGTATAATCCAAGTCTTCAACCTATCAGGTCTTTCACTAATAATAAATTACAAAATAAACTACAGAGCAGAGCTTAAAAAGCAAATGGCTCATTTCATGCATCTGACTTTCCCTGTAAGAGTTTCTCTGTATATACCATGAATTTCTGTATTCTGCCATTCGAACAAGAAGTGTTTATTATTTTTTTTAAGATTTTATTTATTTATTTGACAGAGAGAGAGAGATCACAAGTAGGCAGAGAGTCAGGGGGAAGCAGGCTCCCTGCTGAGCAGGGAGCCCGATGTGGGGCTTGATCCCAGAACCCCGAGATCATGACCCGAGCCAAAGGCAGCGGCCCAATCCACTGAGCCACCCAGGCGCCCCACAAGAAGTGTTTATTACTAGCTATCAAAAATGAGCTCTGGGGGTGCCTGGGTGACTCAGTTGTTAAGTATCTGCCTTCAGCTTAGGCCATGATCCCAGGGTCCTAGGATCGAGGCCCCCTCCCCCCCCACCCTGCCCCCATCAGGCTCCCTGCTCAGCAGGAAACCTGCTCCTCCCTCTTCCACTCCCCCTGCTTGTGTTCCCTCTCCCACTGCCTCTCTCTTTCTCTCTCTGTCAAATAAATAAAATCTTTAAAAAAAAAAAAAAAAGAGCTCTGAAGGTTAGGTCCTGGCATCCTGCTTCCCAGTGTGCCATTATTGTGCCATATTAAGCATCAAAACTTTCTCCCTAAAAATGTGCCCCTTAAAAACTTAGTGCTAGTCTGTACTCAACAAACCTTGAAAATACTTGGCTGTTTGCCTCTGTCCTCTCTACTTTATAACCATTAAATTCTTACAGGTTGGCTATTTTTCTTGCTTATTATGTGTCCACCTACTTACTACAGTTAGAAAAACATTAGAGACAAAACCAAATACCAGCGTAGCCACAAAACCTTTAGGTTGCTAGAGTCCTCTCTGGACTACTTGTGCTGCCTTTGGAAACCTTTGTTACATCTGATGACTGACAATTAAACAATTACCAGGTACCTATGATTTCTTAAGATTGTACCATAAGTAAATATAGCCATAATTAAATGTAACACAAAATAATTAAATAATTTTCCCATAGAAGAAAATTTTTCATCTTAGTCTCAAAAAGCTAGTATAAAAGCTTTTTAAAAATCTGAGCTCTGGGGTGCCTGGGTGGCTCAGTGGATTAAGACTTCTGCCTTAGGCTCAGGTCATGATCCCAGGGTCCTGGAATCGAGCCCTGCATCGGGCTCTCTGCTTAGCAGGGATCCTGCTTCCCTTCCTCTCTCTCTGCCTGCCTCTCTGCCTACTTGTGATCTCTGTCTGTCAAATTAATAAATAAAATCTTAAAAAATCTTAAAAAAAAAAAAATCTAAGCTCCTCTGTGGTATCTTCTTTCAGTTTGAAGTTTGCTTTAATTTGTAAAATTTTATTAATTCACCTATAATTATTCCCTCTTAGTTTCTCTTTTATCTTGAAATATATGTAATATAGAATTTTGAGCTTCCAAGAGGAAATAACTTTGTTATTATTAATGTATAACATTTGTAAGTCCTATATCTGTAGTAATCTTACTAGAATGAGACCCTGTTATTTTTATAGATTAAATCAAAAACTTTTTTTAAGATTTTATTTATTTATTTATTTATTAGACACAGAGAGAGCACAACCAGGGGCATCTGCACGTAGAAGGAGAGGGAGAAGCAGACTCCCCACTGAGCAGGGAGCTCAATGCGGGGCTCCATCCCAAGACCCTGGGATTGTGACCTGAGCCAAAGGCAGACACTTAACTGACTGAGCTACCCAGGCGCCCTAAATCAAAAACTTCTATAGGAAAAAAGTGAGATGAGAGTTATCCTACCAGATATTAAAATATGTAAAGCTGTGTGGTAGTATTTACACAGGGATAGATAGTTTGAACAGAAATTTTGTTCACGATAATATGCCATTTCAAATCAATAGTGAAAAAATGATGTTGGAAAATTTTTAAATCATTTAGAATATGGTAAATTATAGGTGGATTACCAAGCTAAATAAATATGTATTAGAAGAAATAGGATTATTTTTATATCTTGGAATGGAAAGGTCTTTCTAAATAAAACACAAAACCCAGAATACAAAAAAGGAAACTATTGATTAATTGATTTAACCATAAAAATTAAACTTTTATGTGAAGAAAGGTACTAAACAGAGATAAAAGACAAATGACAAAAATAAAGAACTAATATGCAGAATTGATGAAGAATTTCATAATTAAGAAAAAGATTTTTTAAAAAAAGAAAAAGATTAACAACCAATAAAAAGATGGACAAAGTATGTGAACTGGCAGCTCATAAAAGCAGAAATACAAAGCTCCTTTAAACTTAGCAAATCAGGGCGCCTGGGTGGCTCAGTGGGTTAAGCTGCTGCCTTCGGCTCAGGTCATGATCTCAGGGTCCTGGGATCGAGTCCCACATCGGGCTCTCTGCTCAGCAGGGAGCCTGCTTTCTCCTCTCTCTCTCTGTGCCTGCCTCTCCGTCTACTTGTGATCTCTCTCTGTCAAATAAATTAAAAAAAAAACAAACATTTAAAAAATAAATAAATAAATAAATAAACTTAGCAAATCAGGTTCAGTCACACTATTTGCTGAAGAAATGTAAATTTAAACAATAATTTTACCCAGCAAATTGACAAAAAAGTTAAAGAATTAGTATGCAATGTCTGCAAATATATGAAGAAACAGGAAAGGTGTACATTATTGGTGGGAGTGCCTTTTTATAAGGTAATGTGGCAGTATCTAACAGACTTAAACTGTACAGATGCTTTTGAAATTCCAGGTACAGGAATCTGTCCGAAGAAATACTTGCATATATGTAAACGTGGTAATATATTTGTCCTTGCCACCTGTCAGAGCCTTCGCGTCTTTAATCATGACTGTTAAAGCAGCCTCTTTCCCTCTGGTTTCTCTGCCAGCCGTTTTATTCTGCTCTATTCCATCTTTCATACTGCTATCAGAATTATTTTCCTGAAAAGCAATTATGATTCTGGCACTGCCTACTTAAAGCCTTCTGCTTTACTATTGCCTATAGGTCTTTTATAGTGTTTTCTCCATGTTCCTACCAGAAATCTGCCTGTCTATCTCAATCGTTCATGGTGCTTGTGTTCCAGCCACACCGAACACCCACTTCAATAAACCCAACGTGTTCAGCCAGCCCTTTTACAGCTCCTAGTCTGCACTCCACTCACTCATCACATATTTATTGAATGGCCTATTCTTTAACTACGGATGATACCGCAAAGTCCAAGGTCCCCCTAATTTGTTTTGTTTTCTTTTGTTTAAAGTTAGTAGATTATTGATGGGAAGTGGAATTACTGCGTGTGTATAAGTGTGTGTGTGTGCATGCTTAAAATCAGATAATAAGTAGTATGTAAGAAATTGAAATCAGTCAATGTGATGATTAATGGGTGGGTACCTGAGAATGGTAGACAAGGAGGATACTATGAGAAAATAAATCTTAAGATAATCTGATGACAAAGAGGATCCTGTCATTTAAACATCAGGAGAAAGAACAGAGATCAAGTAGTGAGCAAAGAGAACAGTTAGTGCAAAGACCCCAAGGCAGGAATAAACTTGGTATGTTTGAAGTGAAAGAAATAGTATGCAAAATAAAGGCAATAGTGACAGATTTGGGAAATATATTAAGTATTGTCAGCCACCACAGCAAACAAACCCTAACATCTCATAGACTTAACACAACAAAGGGTTTCTTGCTCTTACTATACATATCAGACAGTTTTGCAGAAAGGCTCTGCTGGTAGACGTTCCACTGTCTTGAACATGTGGTTTCCTGAAATCACTGAAACAGGGAAAGAGAGGGGTGGAAGAACACTGGCTCTTAACTAACTCAACTCTGAAGTGATACACATCATTTCCTTTTACCTTCATTGGCCAAACTAGTCATATGGACCCAGTCTAACTGCGTAAGAGTCTAGGAAATGTATATGGAACAAACAGAATGTTTGGTGAACATTGTCTCTCCTGTAGACAGGAACCTGATCTTGTAGGTTTTTATTAGCCATATTAAAGGATTTTAAATGTGAATGAAGGGCAGTGGTTAGTTTTGAAAAAAGTTACCTGATCTGTTTTTTTTTTTTAAGATCACTCTGGCTATTATGTGGAAATGAGAGTGAATAATAAAACTGGGGGAAAACTTAGAAGGCTTCTGCAAGGTTCTTATTAAGAGTTAATGGTGGCTTAGACTAAGAAGAAAAAGAAAGGTGAATTTGTTAGGAATTTTTTTTTAGAGGTAATAGAAAGTGCTGATGGATTGGATGTGAAATATGAAGGAAAAGTAGTCTGTACATGCTATTTCTTTGTAGGGATGTCCTTTCCTGACTCCCATCTGAAAAAAATTTTCTTCCTTCCAGACCCAACTCAAGTATCATTTTTTTATAAAATATTTTTAATTCCCCTGACAGATTAAGTCTTTCCTTTTATTTCACACCCATACCATTCTGCTCATTCTTTATGACACTTACTGAACTTCCTATTTACATCTATTCTTTTTTTTTCAAGTTTTGTTGTTGTTTGTTTGTTTTTTTGTTTTGTATCTATTTTCTTCTATAAGACCATGAGCTAACATCTTGCCTGGCATATAGTTTACCAATAAAATTGTATTTAACTAATTAATTAATTTACAGCATGTAGTATTTTCTAAAGAAAATATTTTTCTGATGAAAATATTACATATTGTCCATTCATATACATATTGTACATTCAGTACAATTTTATTGATATATAAATACTTATATAAACATATATATTTAATATGAACACACAGCATTTGAGCCTATGGAATTTTCTTCAGTCTCTAAAACATTATTCTTGGCTATATATCTGTAATGTTTGGCTGCCATAACTGCTTTTTTTTTTTTAATAGAATGAGAGGCAGCTGCAGGTACTGGCAGATTACAAAATGCATAATTACTAAAAGTAACTGAAGCATATTACAGTATAATTCAACAGAAAAAACATCTGGCACATGCTATGTTAATTTGTCATAAGAGAGTTTCAAAGAAAGCACTTTCTACAGCTGGCAGATCCATCATTTCCTTGAAACGAATAGTACACCTTTTGTTTTTAATTCTCTAGTATAATATAGAATAGAGCCTTATGTGATTTAATCTTTAGTCATCACTAAAGGATTTCAAGCATTGAGGAAATTTCCCCTATGCTATATCAACCAAAATATACATAGCTTATTCTTATCTTAAATTGTGCCTCAATAATAACAGAATTATCTGAGCAATTACAGTAATTGACAATAATGTCTAAGATGTTGGCCCAAATTTCAAGCTTCCATTCCTTGAAGAACCATAACTTCTCTTTTTTTATTTTAAGTATACATGGTGTTTTCAAAGAAACTCATGCATTGTAGGGAAAACTTTGTTCTTATCCTTATAACCGTACTTTTTAGTTATTATACATGCCAGTGATGCTAAGAATTGAAGCACATTTCGAGTGGAAACTCTTCCCTTCAGCATGGCCTGAATGATAGAAATAAATCAGCTATAATACAAGAAAGCCAGGGAAATATTTCAGGCCAATGAAAGAATAGCAAGTACGAAGCTCCAGTATTACAAAGAAATAAACCCATATAATTAGCTCACTAAACCCATGTATAGTGAGTGTTGGGGCGCCTGGGTGGCTCAGTGGGTTAAGCCTCTACCTTCAGCTCAGGTCATGATCTCAGGGTCCTGGGATCGAGCCCCGCATCAGGCTCTCTGCTTGGCACGGAGCCTGCTTCCTCCTCACTCTCTCTCTGCCTGCCTCTTTGCCTACTTGTGATCTCTGTCTGTCAAATGAATAAATAAAATCTTAAAAAAAAAAAAAAAGTATAGTGAGTGTAGAGAGAGACGGTATAAGGTTGAGGAACTAGGCATAGATCAGATCATGAGAATCTTATAGGGCATTTTAAGTAAAATATTTTTACTTACTGTAAGTAAAATACTTAAATAAGACTAAATTAAGAGAAAGACCAGTGTACAGTAGTGGAAAATTATTGAAGAATTTTAAACATCCTTAGATCCTTAAAAGATCAGTTTAGCTATTGTGTGGAAAATGGACTTAGGGAAGGGGCAAAAATGGAGTCAGGGAGACCAGATATTAGATTATTACAATATTTCAGGCAACAGATGATAGTGGCTTAGAGCTTAGAACTGAAGTGGGGAGATGTAGGCAGCTATGAAATCTATTAGGGAAGTAAGACAAATTTATTTGATGTCAAATACAGGGAATGAGTCAAGGGAGGAGTCAAAGCGAAGCCTTGGCTTAGACTTGAACATCTGGGCAGATGGTGAGGCCTTGTACTGGGAAGGAGGAAACCTGGGGTGGTCTAGATAAGAAGTAGTTTGCATTTTGGACAGGCTACATTTGAGGTGCTCATTAGTGTTTCTTTAGTCATCGAATAGATGAGATCACTTAGGGAGAATGTGCAGATAGGGAAGGAAAGAACCTGGGACTATGACAAAGAGTGCTCTAATATATCTAAAGCTGGCATGTCTGCTTTAACCTGTGGTATTTTTAGTTAACTGAATGAGATTTGAAACCTTAGGATGAATTTCTTTTTTTAGTATTCAGGTCTTTTGAACTCATATACAAAATTGAGATCACAGTCTTCACAATAACTGACCATTTTGCCATATACTTAGGATTATTGGGGTTTTTTTAGAGAGAATCTTTATTTTTGCCTTTAGGGTCTAATATTATATGATGCCACAGATACACTTTACTAATATCTCCTTGTAATTATGAGGCAGTGTACTTTATTTTTTTTTAAGATTTTATTTATTTGACAGAGATCACAAGTAGGCAGAGAGGGAAGCAGAGAGAGAGGGGGAAGCAGGCTCCCCGCCGAGCAGAGAGCCTGATCCGGGGCTCAATCCCAGGACCCTGGGATCATGACCTGAGCTGAAGGCAGAGGCTTTAACCCACTGAGCCACCCAGGTGCCCCAAGGCAGTGTACTTTAATTGAGAGAAGATTTTGATTAAAGACTTGGTATGAACCCCATTTTTTCATTCAATCATTGCATTACCTTAGGAACATTGAATAACTTCTCTGAGTCTTAGTTTAGTCTTAACGTTAGGAACATTGAATAACTTCTCTGAGTTTTACCTCCTTTACTTAGAAGGTGAGAATAATAACTGCTTTGCAAACTTGAAGTGATAATAAGGTACAATAGTAAAGTCAAGGTACAGTAGAAAACTCCTTTGGCTGGTGTCCGCTTAATAATCATAAAACAACATTAACCAGTGAAGTAAATCGCTGTGCAAAGAATGCTCACAAATTGTCCAAAGTGTTCTAAATGCCCTTGCCTTAGTCGACTGCACTCTAATGTTGTCATCTGTCACTTGCTTTACAAGTGTCACTGTTTGCTCCCAAACTAGGTTATGCCAGTTGTATTTGTTTTGGAAATACGTAAGTAAATATACCAGTGATATATGAGTACAGAAAGAGAAAATTATGATGTCTTTCAAAACTAAATTGGATACTTTGGAGAATTTGCTATTGCAGTACATTTGGACAAACAACCCTGAAAGAACAGAGGGAATACTGTAAAAATCTAGAAAACTCTGTATTTGGATTGCTTGCCAAGTGCCCTTAAACGCTTGAACCACATTAATGAAGCCAAAAGTGGAAATAATTATAGATGATACATTATGGATGTGGTTTGTGTAAGAAAGACATCCAACATTAAAACACTCCAATCAGTTTGCTCATACTTTAAAACATGAAGATCTAAAAAAAACTTTGTATATTCTAGATGGAAAGTCCAGACAAAATCCTTATCCTTACTTAAGCCTCAGACCTCTTAAAAATCTCAGGAAATCTGTGGACTATCTTCCCAGAAAGGACAGTACACACAAAATCTTGCAGGTAATTTAGAGTGCTTGAGAGCATACCTAAAGCTTATCTGTGGATGACAGATGAGAAACCCTTGCCGTAGGTTCTCACTCTCGACCTACTTGCATCTCAAATTGATGAATTTGATGACTTATCAATTTTCAATTAATGAAATTATTAGTTTCATTAATAATTTGTTTACTAAACATTTAATGTTTTCTTAACAGATATAGTATATATTACTTTGTTGCCAAATTTTATAAAATTTTGCTTACAGGGAAGGCAGTAAATCAATTACATTTTACAAATGTATTTCAAAATTACATTTTGTAGGCATGACTAGGATTTTATATGACATGCACATGAACTATATATAAAATTATGCACATTAGCTAGCTACGTCACCTAACTTTATTTTTAAATTTCTCTATTTTCCAATTTTCTCATATGTAAAACTGGGGATCTCAAAGGGTTATCCTGAAAACTAGATAATGTAAATAAAACACCCAGAAGTGCCTGTCACATAGTAAGCACTATGAAAGTGTTTGCTGTTATTCTCACCATCATCATCTTCGCTATTACTTGCCAAGCTCTATTGAGTACCAGATCCTAAGGATACAAAGATGAGTAACAAACTTGCTTACCATCCAGTGGGGGTTACAGAGCTTGATACACAACAACATATTTATACAGATTAAAAATAATTCAAATAATCATTTGAATCTTTGTGGTCTTAAATTTTGTGAAAAATTATTACTAACTAATAGTACTTGTCAGAAATTATTACTATCATGTAAAATGTGTAAGTGAATGGTTTAGGTATCAAATTATGCAGTAGGTGTTTTCTGGAAAGGTCTTATATAAACTGAATGTTGGCTGACTTTATAAATGGGATCATTGTAACATCTTAATCTCAGTAGTACTCAAAGGTTATTTCTCATTAGCACTAATGTGCATAACTTTACCTTTAATTATATTTGGCCTAGAAGACTGGCCACTTCAATCATTTTTCCTTTCTTCCTTTTGTTCTGTTATATTGTAGAAGTAATTATAAGCTATGCAAAGTACTTGAAAGTAAGCACAGTAATTTATTCTACATTATTATTACACTAAGAGAAAGCAAAGATAAAACATATGGGTTTGTCTATCATGGAATCAATGGTAGTTACCTAGTGTCCTTGTAGACCGTATCTTGTATGGATGAAGCCATTTCCCTCTTAGTTCTATTATGGCAACAATTATGTGTTTACCACCATATACCTTGTCTTGGCACATAATGTTCAGTAAATATTTGTGGAATTGATTTGTTGGTGACATTTTTTTATTCTCTCCTATATATTTATAACAAATTGCTGATTTTAACAATTATTCATATACATATAGGTCACTTAAGGGGCTACCAAGTTTTTAGGCTGTGTAGCTCATTTGGAAAAAATTCAAAGCTGAAGTTACTTTAGAAGTGTTAATCTTCTGATTTATTTAAGAAGCAGAAGGTCAAAGGATAAGAACCAATCCTAAATTAACTGGGTATTTTGAGACTCAGAAATTTGATCTTTTTAAAAATTATTTTTAAGATACATTGTTTCTGGGATGCCTGGGTGGCTCAGTTGGTTAATTGTCTACCTTTGGTTCAGGTCATGATCCTTGGGTCCTGGGATCAAGTCGTACACTGGGCTCCTTGCTGAGCAGAGAGCCTGCTTCTCCCTCTGCCCGCTGCTCCCTCTGCCTGCCACTCCCCAGCTTGTGCTCTCTCTTGCTCTCTCTCTGACAAATAAATGAATAAAATCTTAAGAAAAAAAGAAAAGAAAAGAAAACTATACTGTTTCTGCTTCTAACCTGAGAATCTTGAAATTATCTTTGGTCAAAAGCAAGATAATGCTTATATGTTAGAAAAAAAAAAAGAAGAAGAAGAGGAAGAAGATAGCTAGCTCTATGCATAAGATAAATCCATCTATTAAAGCATAAAGGATATGAATGTATAAAATATAGCACATATACAACCAAAACTTAAATGCCAGTTCTGAATATACTACAACTTAAATGATGTTGGAGTGATTAATATTACCTTAAATTTCCAAAAATTGAGTTCCTCTAAGAAGCACGGTATATGAATCTTAAAAATGCATACTATAGCTAAGAATCACAGTAGCTTATGGGATTTTATAGTAACAAATACTTTATATGTTTAATATGAATAAATGTTCATTTTAAGCCAAATAATTCCTCAAGATAATATTGAAAACACTTGAGTGGTTTTAGAACATATGTGTGTGTGGGTTTTTTGCTTTTTTTGCAAAAAAAAAAAATTTTGGTAAAATTTACATAAAATTTAACATTTTTATAGTTGTGATAAAATACACATGAGATTTACCATCTTAATCATTTTTAAGTATATAGCTCAGTTGTGTCCAGTGTATTCACATTGTTGTACAGCTAATCTCCAGAATACATGTGCATGTCATAAAAAAATAAATGAGCTCTTTAAAATATGGATTATTAAGAAGAGACTATTTTGCACATAAGGTATTTTTGTTTAAAACATAAACATATATCTCATTAAAAATGATTCTATTTTGTTAGATTTTTGAACAATGATATTAATGGCTTGGGGTGGGGGACTGTCTCTTGATTAATAGGAGTGAGCTGAGTCGACAGAAACTTCATACCCAAGAGCTGCTTTCTCAGCTGGAAATGGCAAATGAAAAGGTAGTTGAGGTAAGATAATGACTCTCCCGGGAAGTACTTTCTGCTGCAGCTCAATACACATGTTATAGAATTTTACCTGAGCCAACTCCAAATTAATTCTCAACTTGGAGATGACCATACAGAGGTGAGTACTCTTTGTAGAGAAATCATCCATAACCCTAAAAGTCCACATTTTATAATGTGAATAAAAGCTTTGAAAGTCAGTCATTTATCATATATAAAAGACAAAAGGTAGAGCTCTTATTTCAGTCTCACCATTATAACATGCTGTATTGCAGAAAATGTGTTAAGATCTCCTTCATTTCTAAGGATGTCTAAGATTATATTTTTTAGCCCATCCCTCGTATTTTGTTTTAGTTCAACACATAAGATACGTAGAAATTACTTTTGTCTACTGGAATATATTAAAATACTCCTTCAGGGGCGCCTGGGTGGCTCAGTGGGTTAAAGCCTCCGCCTTCAGCTCAGGTCATGATTCCAGGGTCCTGGGATCGAGCCCCGCATCGGGCTCTCTGCTCGGCAGGGAGCCCGCTTCCTCCTCTCTCTCTCTGCCTGCCTCGCTGCCTACCTGTGATCTCTATCTGTCAAATTTAAAAAAAAAAAATCTAAAAAAAAAAAAAAATACTCCTTCAGATTAATGCTTAGAACTAAATGCAGCAAGAGCTCATCATTTTTCTCCTTGAATCTTTAAAAAAAAGTTAACAATTTCTAGATTATGATTAGAGCTTTCTAGATCTCTAGTTCTTCATTTGATATTCTAACTTCATATGTATTTGTTGGAATTTCATTAATAGGCTATACAGTCTGCTATATTTTTGTGGCCATCTATAGAAGCCATAATGAAATCATTATTCTTAATTTTCAAAGCATTATAACTTGATATGAGCTATTTAGAATGCAAACAGTAACTATTAAAATACTCATTGTAGTTTTCAAAACTTCCAGGAATCTGTACTTAAGGAAATAATTGAAAATATGAAAAAATTTAAAGGCAGATACTCAATACAATAATGTTAATAATATTGGAAGATCAAAAGCAACCAAAATGATCAGTTGAAAAAGAACAGTTGCAAATATTATAATTTACCTAACCTGAAATGTTCCTTAACCATTATGGTAGTAGCACAGAAAAATGCATATTATATGTAGTCTGATGGTACCTATGAAAATGATTATTATAAATGATGGGATTTCCCCCCTATGTTTTCTCTAGTGTTAATGATATGCCTTTTAAATTTAAGACTACTTATTTAAATATCTTGGTAAATTGAAACAGCCAATATAACTCTCTTCATAAAATTTAATTTTGCTTTTGGGTATAATAAGAAAAATATTAATCTCATTTTAAAAGTATGTTGTTATTTCAGTATTTTATATTACTACACCTGACATTCACTGTTATCACTTATATGTTAGAACCTGGGTACTATCTAGTTCTTCATAGAAAGTGTGTTTTTCTTACTATTTCTTTTTTTTTTTTTTAATTTGGGAGAGAATGAGCAAGAGAGAGCATGAGAGAGGAGAAGGTCAGAGGGAGAAGCAGACTCCCCAAGGAGCTGGGAGCCCGATGTGGGACTCGATCCTGGAAGCCCGGGATCATGACCTGAGCAAAAGGCAGTCGCTCAACCAACTGAGCCACGCAGGCGCCCTTTTCTTACTATTTCTAATTAAACTGGTGTTATCCTCTCAATTCAGACAAGTGCCAGAAAACCACATTCTAGTTGTACAAAAACTTTTTTCAGGCTAGTAATATGAAGAGGACGAATATATTTTATAATTGATAGTTTCTTTGAACCTGTCTGCATGACAGCATATTGTGACAGATTTATATTCATGATATCTGTATAGTTTCCTGAGGCTACTCTAACAAAGTGTTACAAATTTGGTGATTTAAACAACAGAAATTTATTGTCTGACAATTCTGGAGGCCAGAAGTCCGAATCAAGAAGTCAACAAGATTGGTTCCCTCTGAGGGAGAATCTGTTCCATGCCTCTCTCCTTGCTTCTGGTGGCCTCATGCATCCCTTGGTTTGTAGATGGTGTTTTTCCTGTATCTTCATGTGGCCTTCCCTTTGTCCATGTCAGTCTCTATGTCCAAATTTCCCCTTTTTATGAAGGTACTAGGCGTAATGGATTAGGATCCAACCTAAAACCTCATCTTATCTTAATTATCAGCAAAGACCCTATTTCCAAATAAGGAATGCATTCATCATAAGTACTGGGGGTTAAGACTTCAACCTCCTTTTTTAGGGACATATTTCAATCCATACCAATGCCTAATAACTCTACTAATGGCCTTCATGCCCTCTACATGCCCTCCCCATGTATTGGGGAGCATGTGAAAACAGAATTCTTCCTTCTTGGAGTAATACTTTTAACATACAAATCATTTAAAACAAATATATTTCTTTAAAAATCAAGACTTCTAGAATGAATATTTTCTGTTCTTTGCACTTTAATAGTGGCAACATCACAATTTCTCTAGAAGTTTGCTCTCACATAGTGGTTCTGAATCACTAGCAAACATCAACACCACCTAAGTTAGAACTCGGTAGGAGTGCCGATTCTCAAAATTCATCCCATCCTGCTGAAGCTCTGGTTTTGAGGCCCAGCAGTCTGTGTTTTCATATTCCCAATGATTCTGAAGCAGTGAGGTAGCATCTCAAGATTAATATCAAATATTGAAAATCTTGGTCTTTTTTTTTTTTTTTTTTTTTTTTTTTTTTTTTTTTACTTTGCTCATTTATTTGACAGAGAGAGATTACAAGTAGCCAGAGCGGGGGAAGCAGGCTCACTGCTGAGCAGAGAGCCCGATGTGGGACTTGATCCCAGAACCCTGAGAGCATGACCTGAGCCAAAAGCAGAGGCTTAACCCACTGAGCCACCTAGGTGCCCCTTGGTCTTAATTTCTGATTCACTTTGATTTTAGATTTAATTCACTTTCTTTGGTAACATAGGTTGGGGTAGGGGGGGAGCAATGTAGTTAAAGTGTGAAACCAATTTTGAAATTTGAAGTTCATAATTTGAAAAAATGTAAATTTGGAGATATATTATCCTTGCATTTTATAAGGAGTAAAGTGATATTCAGGTTTTTCATTGATTATTCCACAAAAGCTTTCTGTGTCACTTATGGATTTCTAACTTGTTTGTTTTATATTTCCCCATAACAGAATGAAAAACTAATTCTAGAGCATCAAGAAAAAGCCAACAGACTTCAAAGGCGTCTAAGTCAGGCAGAACAGAGAGCGGCTTCAGCTTCCCAGCAGGTAAGGAGCTTCCTTATTATCCCTAGAGTAAATAGTCTGAGTAGATCAAAGATAAGAAAAGTTCCTCAAAAGTTCCCAGAGAACTCAAAGTTTTATTTTTACTTGATTAAACTATTTAAAATTAGTCTCTCTAATATCTGAGGTTGAAAAAGTAAACTTTAAAAACAGAAATCAAGGGGCACCTGGGTGGCTCAGTGGGTTAAAGCCTCTTCCTTCGGCTCAGGTCATGATCCCAGGGTCCTGGGATGGAGCCCCACATCGGGATCTCTGATCAGCGGGCAACCTGCTTCCCTCTCTCTCTCTGCCTGCCTCTCTGCCTACTTGTGATCTCTGTCAAACAAATAAATAAAATCTTTAAAAAAAAAAAAACGAAATCAGCATGAATCTCCTAAATTGACACCTAAATCTAGAACTGTGCTGTCCAATATGATAGCCACTAGCCATAAGCAGCACTTCAAATTTAATTATTAAAATTAAGTAAATTAAAATTTGAAATCCTCATTACCCTGGCTGGATTTCTTTCTTTCTTTCCTTCTTTTTAAGATTAAGATCTATTTATTTGAGAGAGAGGGAGAGTGCACATGCAAGTCGGGGGAGGGGCAGAGGGAGAAGGAGAGAATCTCAAGCAGATTCCATGCTATGCAGAACCCAATGAGGGGTTTGATCCCACAACCCTGAGATCATGACCTGGCCAAAATCAAGAGTCAAATGCCTAACCAAATGAGCCACCCAGGCGCCCCATACTGGCTGGCATTCAGGTGCTCAGTAGCCATATATAACTGTGGTTCTCATATTGGACAGCATAAATAGAACTCTATGATCACAAAAAGTTCTTTTGGACAGCACTGCTCTAGAATATTGTTCTGTCTAGGCATGATCAATGACAGATTTGGAAGTAGAAAACATTGCTTTAGATATAATATATGAAATTGTACTTTTTTATTGTAGTTTTGTTTTTTTTTTTAAGATTTTTTATTTATTTGACAGAGAGAGAGAGAGAGAGAGAGAGATCACAAGTAGGCAGAGAGGCAGGCAGAGAGAGGAGGAAGCAGGCTCACTGCTGAGCAGAGAGCCTGATGCGGGGCTCGATCCCAGGACCCTGAGATCATGACCTGAGCCGAAGGCAGAGGCTTAACCCACTGAGCCACCCAGGCGCCCCTATTGTAGTTTTTAAATGGGAAAAATGACTTATAGGTTAAGTTCATTTAATGCACATTTGTATATAACCATATAAATCTAAAATACTGTATAAAAGTTTTCCAATGGAAAATAGAGTAGAAAATGCAGAACATTAATAAAATACTAGGGGGGTAATTACTCATAATATACACATATCATATAAAGTCAATGGGCCATTTATGCTAAAGTGGGAGCAATAGTCCCTCCCTCCTATTAGGAACAGTGTGAGATCATCTGGCAATTATAAAGATAGTCTGGAAACAGTTTAGATAGACAGATGGATAGATTCAGATAGGCAGGCAAAGAAACCATTTTACTACATTATTAAATACGTTTGGTTATAAATGTACTGTTTCAATCAAAATTAATACGCATAGCTATAACAGTACTTCATACATAGTACAACAGCTCTAAACACTGAATTCAGTTTATGTGTGTGATATTTATAGAGTTTTTTGAAGTCTACCTCTGATATGAACAATGCATGGCACTTAAAGAAAATCCAGTGATTTGCCCTTCTGTTCCCCTCCCTCTTGAAAGTAATTATAGCTTTATCAAATAAACTTATCTTATTAAATTATGAATTAATTAATTAAGTAGTTCATCATTCAAGAGAGCATTCATTCACTTAGATTATAAATTAACATGAGCCAAGGTATACTGGGAAGTATCTTAAAAGTGTATATTTTGGTGTCAGGCACATAGCCTGGGGCCATTAAGTAGCCATGTGATTTGGAGCAATTTCAATTTTTCTAAGCCTCAGTGTCTTCATGTTTGATATAGAATAACACCTCCCTTATAGACTTACTGAAAAATCAAAGGAATTAACACATATAAGCACTTAGCATAATCATTAAGTTGTTAGTAAATACTTAGTTATATAAGAAGTTAAATCTCTACATCACAATCTTTGGAGCTTCAAGTGCACCTTTTTTAAGGACTATGGTAAAGAAAATTCCTACTTAAAATCAACCACCTTGATTACTGTAGTTAAAGGAAACAGTTATAGAACCTTAATTGGATAACCCACTTGGCATCTCGTTTAGTCTCCCTCCTGACAGAAGTAAACCCAAACAGCCCAACACTGATGTTTTTCTCCTGTTACTTAAACTCTCTGATGACAAAGATTTCACCATTCTTTTTGTGAGCTTTTTTTTTTTTTAAAGTTGTGTCAGTAACCACTTCACTGGTTTTTCCTTAAGCTTTTCTTCTTCCATCCTGCTTACATGTAAAGATGAAAAGTAATCATTCAGCATTCTTCACATCCACAAAAAGGAATCATTCCCTGGAGTTAATTTTTTTCTATCCTAAATGAGTCCAAGTTATGAATTTTCTTTATTAGACATACATTCAGTTTTTTTTAAATCCTTATCTTTGCTTTCTCTGAATTCTTTCTAATTTTCCCATCTTCCTCTAAAAACTGAAAATTGCTATTAGAAAGACTCCTCTGCTAAGGGCCTGATACTTAACGAAAGGAAGGAGTAGAGTTAGAAGATTATTATTTCCTCTGATGCGCATGTCAAACGTACCAGTACAGCCCAGCATCATACACAAGCCCTGCATTGTACCAAGTCCTCCATGCTCTGAATGTGCTGTTCTGATCAACTTTTTCTGTACATTCTTCCTCCATCTTTGGACTATGGTTATATGTTCTAAGTGTATTAGTCTAAACCACTGAAAGCCATACTGTATTCTTTTGACATTAAAATCAGTGTGGTGAAGACTTTCTATGCAAGAACACAAAAGCCAGGAACTATGAAAAGAAATTAATAAATGTGAACATGTAAAATTTCAGGTATCTGCATTTTAAAGTCATAAAGTCAATAACAAATTGAGAAAAATACCTGCAAAACATGAGACAAAAGTAATATTCTTAACATGTAGGTAAAGAATGGGTAAGTCAACAAAAAAAATGCAACAGTACAGTAGACAAAAGAATAAAAAATATTTACAGAAAAGACTGATGGCTTTTATACATTTGAAAAGGTGCTCATCCTCACCCATAAGACAAACACAGGCTTAAATCATAATCACATACCATTTTTCACCATTTCACGATCATGTCAGATCATGAAGTTTGATAATACATTATGCTAGCACTTCCACACATCACTGATGTAAATGTATGTTGGCGCAATTTCTTTGGAGCCTGGTTTGGCAGTATCTTTCAAAAAATTATGATGTTTATCACCTTTGACCCAGTCGTTCTAAGAATTTATTCTGCAGATGGTGTACTTGCACCTGGGCAAGTCTGTGCAGGGAAGCATGTCAAAATACTAATTGCAGCAATGCCTATAATTTTAAAAGATTAAAAGCCATCTAAATGCCCATCAATAGGAAATCAGTTAAATTATGGCATATCCATACAGGGAAGGTTTGCTGCTGTTAAGGAGAATAAAGTAGGTCTCACATGGAGTCATTTGTACAGTAGATCATTTGGAAGGGGAAAAAAGTGAAAAATATGTATAGTACTTTATCATTTTTTAAATAAAAAGAGGTGAGGAAATATATGCATCTATTCTCATTTAGAATATATTTCTAGAAATACACTTAGAAAATGGAAATAGTGGTTGTATCTGGAAAGAGGGCTATGGAATGAACAGCAGTGAGAAAGCTTCTTTATAATGTATACTCTATTGTACTATTGGATTTTTTTTTACTTTGTGTATATAATATCAACTCCAATTGATATTTGAAGACTATTTATCTATTAGAGCTTTCTTATTACGATCTGTCATCATCTTATTACCAACCTAGTGTTGTGCTTGATCACACTTAGTTTGTATTTTACTCACTTTTTTAGTTAGCTTTTTATCTAGATGGTTTGCATCAGTGAAATATGCTTTGGAATTCTAAGTACTGTATATCACTCTTAGCTATGGAATGTCATATTTGACATGCACATCTCTAGTGTAATATGGGTATTTTAAAGTCTCAAGTGTAAAACAGACATGAACACCAAAAATGACCTCTTACAGGACCCCCTCCAGTAAGATTATTTTCAATAATTGTTGTGATGCATTATACTTTGTATTAGTGTAAGATTTTCCTAGAAAAAGTAACTACTTACTGATTGTCTATTTTAATTGCAGCTCAGTGTGATTACAGTGCAGAGAAGAAAAGCAGCCTCCATGATGAATCTGGAAAATATTTAAAAATATTCATAGTTCACTCACAGAACTTTAGAATTGGGAAAGCTGTTGGACTAGAAGTGTATTGAAATGGTAAAAACCTGCAGAGAATGGTTAAGGCTTGTGCCATTTTGCATAAGCATTTTCCATTCTGTTTTGAGGGTTATTGGAAAACAGAACAGTGGCAGCTTCCTGTAAGTAAAGAAAAGATAACCTTATATTGAGCTTCAGTGGAGAATAAAGCCAGCTGAGAAGAATTCATTGCCTTCATCAACGTGTCTGTTTTTCAATTCCCCCTTTCTTCCCTTGGAAGAGCATAACAATTTTCAATCTGTACTAATCATGAGAAAGAGATTTTTTAAGACAATGCTAGAATTCTAATATTTCAGGTTCCATGATTTGAGAATTTCACATCTAATTGTTACTCGTAACTCATTTTTTAAGTTCCCAAGTATCCATTTTATTATAAACTCATAAATGTAATAAATTATGCACTTTCTAAAATGATGCTGTCATGTATTTTAATGTATAATTATAGTGATTCATTTTTAATTTATATGATTTCCAGTATTTATCAGATATATAAGAATGGGAGGTTTTGTTTTTTATTTTGCTCTATTACTCAAAGCAGTACTAATCAAATGGAATCTTTAAGTCTGAGAATGCATGGGCATTAAACTATTGCAGTCTAGTTGATTTTCACAGATCCACATAGTTAGCTATTCTCTGCTCCTGGTTTGAACTTGGGACACCCTGCTTTCCAGTGATGAGTGCAGGAAAGTTTGCATCTGGTTAACAAGTTAGGAAACTATTACAGTAGTCCAGATAAAAGATAATGAGTTGAGTTTGAAGTGACATGAAAACCTTCATGTGTGAATATTTGAGCAGTTGTCAGAAGCTCAGGAGTGGTGTTGGCAAACCAGGATAGGAAGGGAGTCTTTGGCATGGGACTGAAAATGAAGCCATGGAGTCTAGGAGCTTCCCTGGAGGTTTATGTGATGTGGCTGACTACCTCTTCCCCTCATTTCTTGTGCTGTAGCTCTGATGGCAGCCTTCTGCTTCCATCAGTACATCATCCTTCCTTCCCCCAGGATCTCTGTGTCTCCCTTGCCATCTGCATGTTCTTCAAATCACCACTGCTCAGACATCCCTGCCTCAGAGAGCCTTCCAGCCTCCAGACCAGGTCAGGTCCCCTTGTAGTTCTCATAACATGTGCTGGATTTTTGATTCACAGCACTTGGGAAACTTAGTAATTAACTCTTTTTGAATCTTTTTTCCAATGCCGTCAGTCTGCAGACTCCTTGAGAACAAGATCCATGTCTGCCCTGCTTCCTTGTATTCTTAGCAACCCAACATAGTTTCTGGCACACAGAAGGTATTCAGTAACTGTTTTGTCAAAAACTGAAGGATTTTTAAGGACAGGACCTTTGAAAATTGTCTTCATTTTGTTGAATGAGTTCAGGGAGAGGAGTCCTTGAAGGAGACCGAAGACAAGCAGGGAGAAGGCTGTAGCCAGGAGAACTGAATATGACAAAAACTAAAGGAGGCAGGGACTCCTATCTTATTTGTAGGAGGGGACAAATGGTTGCTAGTGTCAAATGCAATGATGAGATGAAATAATACAAATACGATAGTTAAATGATAATTAGGCACTTAGCTTACTTTCATTTCCTCAGAATTTTTCATTTGATTCTCTAACGTAAATTTCTTCCCATGTCATTCACAGGCTAATTTCCATGTAATAAGAGTTATGTTCATATTCATGTTTATAGAATATAAAATTTATTTTTAAAAACTTTTTAATTAGAGAAGATGCTAGAATTATATCGTACCAAAAAAAAATGAGACTGTAGGAGGAAGCACTTCAGAAACTAACACTGTGGACAAATGGAATATAAGTATGATTATTGTCATTTTTTAAGAAGAAAATCTAACTTCCCAGACTCATTTCTTCAAGGTATATCTTTTAGCATAAGCACTTTCTTTAAACTTTGGCCATAGGCACCTTCTCTTTACATTTGAATATTGATAACCCTCTCTCCAGTTGGATCTCCTTGTATACTCAGATTGTCTCCAAATAAAGGACAGGCTACTAATAGGCAGATGATAGTCCTTTCTTACCTCTGCTGAATTTGAATTTGAACAGAGGTAAGCTGTGTTTACCAACAGAATTGAACATACATGGCTATTTTTCTTTCAGAAAAGTTTGTTAGCTAGATTTCCAAAGTAAAAATGTAGTGGAGTCTGTGACTTTTCTCATATTGGTCAGTCTTGCCTTCATTTACAAAGATAGTAAATATCAGTTTTCTGTGAACTGTATTTTAGGAGACAGAAGAAATGAATAGGAAAGAGAGAAAAGAAATGATGTAAATCTGAAATTGAGGACAACACAGCCAGTTCATTTTATTTATTCATGTTTCTTTATTTGTGTCTCCCTGAGGAAGAAAAGAGATATGATTACCTCTTCTTCCCTTTGTATACAAATATGCAAATTGGGGCAGCCAACAATCTTCTAATTTCTCCTCTGGTGTGATCACTGTAACTACCCCAAATATGGGAGAACATTAGCAACAATTCAGTCATTCGTTTATTCAGCAAATATGAATATTTCATAGCTACACAGTCTGCCAAACCAACTCTCAGACAAATCAAGGAAGAATGAAAAAAATACTTTAAGCATTTTGGTATAAATTCTGTTCTTTAACCATAATGTATTTTATCAATTTTTCCAAAATAGCAAATCTGTAATGGGCTTTTTTGCAAACATTTTAATCAAAAATAATTAGGTTTTTTTAGCTTATTTTAAAATGTATATATACATAGAGATATGTGCACAGAGAGGAGACAGACACGGCATCACCTCAGTGTTACGTATGAAATCTGTCCCTTACCAGCCCTTCAGACTTGTTCAAACATGTGCCTCTGGGGCAGTGTTAACTGTCTTATCTTAGTATTTATATGGAACTAAATAAATATGTATGTACTTAAGTAACAAAAATCATGGGGTGGGTGGGAAGGATCTTCAAAGTAATATTTATAACCCTGGCACTCACCCAGCTACCAAGGAAACCAATCTACACTAAGGAAGTGGTCTTGTAGCCCAAGGGTTCACCACAAAACATGCTCATGTGCCCCCACTTTCCTGTAGACACTCCCATGTACTAGTTCTAACATCATTCTTGTTTCTTCCACTCAAAAAGTAGACTGGAATGTAAGCAAGCATGTGAGAATAACATTATGGAGCTAACTTGGAATCTTCTCTAGTTTATTTCTTTCTAAATATACATTCTTAAGTTCACTATTTTTAGAAAACAAATTACTGCTGCTACTGGGCACCACTGTTGAAATTCACTGGGGTGGAGGAGGTGGGGATGGCACAATCCACTTTGAGTCCTTTTGCCAGGCAGGCGCTGGCCTCTGGAAGTGCTCCAATTTTCCATATATCCTCCTTCATCATTCAATAAATATTTATTAAGCACCTACTTCATACCAGATGTGCTTAGGATACATCAGTCTTATGCCCAGAACCAAAAATTACATTCAAGGTGTAAAAAAACTATTCCTTTGTTATAGAGCACGACAGAGAGCTGGGGATGGGGTGAGTGGTAGATACCTAAGTGTGAGGAAGACAACATACTAGAATCCCCAGGGCAAGGGTATGGTTCAAACTACATACCCTTCCACTTTCCCAACCCCAAGACAGTCTAACATAGTCTCTTAGGGAGGCATGCTTTGGGAGTTACTATAGTTAGTGATTCATGGAAATGTACATATAATTTCTCATTAGTATTTGGGATGAGAAAAGAAAAATTACTATTCTAGAGTGTGCAGTTCCATTAATGCAGCTTAAAATCATGTTTGGTTTTTTGGAATTTGAATTTCACTGTTGGGAGATATTGAGCATATTTTTGACTCAAATCTTAAACTCTTTTCCAGAGGTTTTGTTGCTGAGCCAAATCTTTGCCCCAGAAGCCAGACTGGTCATCCATCCCTTTTAAATTTTGTTATGTCATTACAGGGTGCTGCTTAGGTCCTTTTAGCTTCAAGTCTGTCATCCAGTTTGTTACTTATAAGCATAGGGACCATTTCTGTTTTATTTTGTTTTAGTGCTATGTTTCTTTTATAAATACAACTTTGTATTTATGGCAATGCCATCTACAGATTTGGTAAACATACCACCCATATTCTCATGATAATCATGAAAAAGATGAGAACTAGACAGATGTGAATACAGTTGTTCTCTTGGAACACAGTAACCACCAGCTCCCGTATGGATAATTAATCAGGATCCGTGGGACCTGGTCATTTCAGCCTGTTTTTAATCTAGCCCATTTGCTGCTGCTTCACCATCACAAAAGTTATTGAGAAAGACCCAGCATTCTGTCCAGTGAAAGTTCCTTTATGCCACAACTGTCATACTCTACAGACCTAACCTGGTAATCCTGTCCAAGAAAAAAATGTAGTCAGATTTTTTTTTTTTTTTTTTTTTTTTTTTTTTAGGATTTATCTATTTATTAGAAAGGGAAAAAAGCAGACCATGCTGAACACAGAGCCCCATTCGGGGCTCAATCCCAGGACCCTGAGATCATGACCTGAACTGAAATCAGGAGTCAGCCACTCAATTGACTGAGCCACCATGTGCCCCCAGATAGATTTCTTTTTAGTAGATCCATGTAGCAGCCTACTAATCACTGGGTTTTTTTTTTTTTTTTATGTTTATTTAAAACCCTGGAAGCTTTTAATATGGCATCATGGAAATGTTCATTCAATATTTTCATCCTATTTTCAAAGAATTAAAAAAATCAGAGCAAAATGTGATGCATAGAAAATCTGTTAACACTAAGATTTGTGAAGATTAAAAATATGAGACTAGCATCTCCTTTCATATAAACTATAGGGGATAAAAGAGAATGGGAAAAATTATAATCATGTTTCTACAAGTAACCAAAAGAATGTATTGGGGAATCTTTCCCTGGATCTACAGTACTCATCCTGATGTTTATGACTGTTTGTTTATTGTCCTATGGAAGATGCGTGCTGGCATTTTGCATTTATTACCTCGTAGAATTCAACAGACCTGCTGGTTAGAGTTTTATCATTTCCTTTTCCAAACATATAAGGTACTATAATCAGTAAGCAACTTAATCAGTAAGCCTCAACTAGTCCTCGGTACTCAAAGTGAAAAAAAATGCCTTTCAAATGTCATGTTGAATACAATGCTCCTTTTGACCCAGGAAATCATACAACAGGATATCAACTACTTTACAGTTGTTAAACACAACATATTTATGTTTTTGGTAAATACAGGGGGTTTTTTGGTGAAATTGTTACCACCCACTAAAGAAATCTGGAAGCCTTCAAAAAAGGTTTTTCTAACTTCCTTTGCTTAGATATATGTTGTCTGCTAAAGTTATTTGACTTTTTAGGTTATGGCAATTTCTTTTCAAGGTTTGAAAAAATTACCAAATCCCACTTGATAGGAAGATGCTTTTCCTAAGAAGTTTCCTATATAATGCAGTCTCTTTAAGATTTCCAGACTTTTTGAATGAGTGATTAACAATTTCACCAAAAAAAAGTGTTATATGTCCCAAAAAGTCATAAATATGTTTAGCAATTATAAAGTAGTTGATAAAATATTGTATGATTTCTTATGGCAAAACAAGCATGGTATTTTAAAGCATGATGTTTGAAAAGTATATTTACTCACTTTAAGTACTTGGGACCAGTTGAGGCAAAGATATGATCACAGGGATTTAATATGAAAAAGAAAGGCTCAGACAATTCAAACAGAAAAGCTGGAGCAGAGCCATAATTAGCAAGAGAAGGAAAGCGCCCTTTGAGGCTGCTACATGGTGGAGGGAAACACCAGAGAAAAAGATTTGCTTCATAAAGAAATTGTATCACACTGGTAAGAAACCTGAAATTAGAACCATCAGCCAGATTAGTGGGTAAAATAACCATAATTAACCCATAATGTAAAATGCAGTATTTCAAACAGCCATAAGTAAGCCCAGCAGTAGTGAGACTATCAGGATACACTAGTGATAAATTAGGAATGATACATGATTTTTTTTTATCTTTGCTATTTAATTTGGCATTGCTTGATTTATTCATTTCTGCACTTGATCTTAGCCAAAAGCCCAAGAAGTGATGACTTATTTCTAAAAACTAACCAGACTTAATGTACTTTATATCACAAAAAACACTGATTTGAAGGTTTCGCATAGTTTTAAGTCTGCAGACATTAGTCTTAATTCCAGATTCATCATCAAGAAACTATGTAATTTTAAATAGTTCTCTAACTTTCTAAACCATGTGTCAGGACATAGGAGAATTAAGTTTCTGATGGCACTGTTTTCCTCTTTGATGGTATATGCATATATTTTATCTGTAAATATGTGTGTGTTACATGTAGGTTACATAAATGTATAGGAAATGAAACCAATACCATTCTCCCTAGAAGGCAGGAACTGACCACAAGCCGATCATGTTGCTCATTATCCATTAGGTTATGTCCAGTCATTCAACTGGTACATGAACATGTTTTAAGCCAACATTGTTTTACTTTATAAAAATTCATTGAACTAAAGCTTCCATGTATAATCCTGAGTATACTCAAGAACACACTATTTGATGTCAACTATTTTTATATTCTGAGAGGCAATAGAGCCCAGGGAGTTCAACTTCAGCCTGGTTGGGATTAACTCGCAACTGACCAACTGACTTTATTTTATTAAGTGACTTAATTTCTGTGCCTCCATTTCCTCATCAGCAAATTAGGTAGTGGTGCCTACCTCACATTGTGAGGGTTAAGCAAACTGATATGCATAAAATACAGACCAGTGTCTGCCATTTGATAAACCCTTTTATCTGCATAAGTCTGAAGGGTCCCCTGAAGGCTAAGTAGAATGACAGAATCCATTTTTATTTCAGGTTTTCACTATGGAGATGGCATTGTCAAGGCTGTAGATACTGGGGACAGGAGAGGGAGGTATAAATTTTAGCAAGACTTGAGTCAAGGAAACAGATAAGAGGCTGCGGCTATAATCCAGGCAAAAAATGATAAATCTTGAATTACATGGCAGGTGGTAGAGGGATTGAGAGTAGTGAAAAATACTGCAGTGAGAAACAGAGACCTGGCTCACCATGTGGCTGTGGGAGTTAAAGGACAGACTCACAAAGGACTCCCAGGTTTCGGGTATGGATGACACTCTCGAAGGCAGGACAGGGAAGAGGAGGAGCTTCACGATCTCTAGCGCCTACGTACATCTGGCAGAAAATACTCAGTAAGCAGCCCATGAGAACTCAGGAAGAGCTGGACTGCACAGACCTCAGACTCTGCAGCAGAGAATCGCTGAAGTCAAGGGAGTAGATAACAGATTTGCCTTAAAACTCATTTTCAGTGACCAGGCAATCTTCTCTTCTATGCCAGACTAGAACCTATCATCTGATGCAGTTCTGAACGTTAACGGGAAATCATATTGAAGATTTCAACCTTGAAGTTAATTGCAAAGTTGGCTGCAGATGGCTAATGTTTCAAGGATAGAATCTGTTTTCTAAGTGATCTGGGTAAAAAAATGAACACAAGTCCCTGGTGCCACATTTCCCATCACATATTGCAGAACTGCCGATGATAGGCCCTTCCTTTGGCTCCTGGGGACTTAATTTCCCTGGGGAACTATTGTGGTTATTCAACTTTAAGACCTTGCAGGAAGAACCACTGTTATTCCTCTCCGGGGTCTTACTCAGAGCAAGCTACATGGAAGTAAATAGTAGTGACTATTTAGGAGGAACAAGGAGAAATAAACAAGCTTTTAGCCAAATGTATGAACAATTCATGTTTAAAAAAAAAAAAAATGACCAAGATTTTACAAAAATTAGAAATTGCAGCACCTGAGATTGCAGCACCACCCTGTTGTGGCTCATAATCTACCAGAGAATCTAGACTATAAACCCATAGCAGCTTTGCTGTTCCCAAGATAAAGGAAAGTGTGTTTCATTCTATGCTAATTTCTGCCTGCAGTGGTTAAAGACTGTTTCAGGCTGGGAAAACAAACCCAGAAATTAGAACTAGGGTCCAGGTCCAGTTCTGCCAGTGCTTACTGTTGTAATTTTGGACCTACCTCCTTTGTAGAGTGCAGAGATCTCTTCTTTTTCCTAGTGTTGCAGAATTCTGTGATCAAAAGATAGCACTTAATGAAACTAGCCTTTGAAAAATTATTTTTGAAGGATCTTAAAGTCTTCCTGTCATTCAATAATACATTTCTTGCCTCAGAGGGCTCACTGTTGTCAACATGTTGTTGAAATCAAGGCCTTGTTCCTAACATAGTCTACCATTTACTAAGTGCCTACTGCATGCTTTAGATGTTTATGAACTTGCTTGAAAAATCTCAATAACCTAACCCCACCCCAGTAGATAGTGGGGTGTAATCCTTTTGTACAGAAGGGAAGATGGAAACTTATGCAGGGTAGGTGACATAGCAAAGGTCCCGTAGCTGATAAGTTTCAGTTAGCCTTTAAACCCAGGTCTCCCTGACCCTGCAGTCAGATTACTTTCAGGTCAAAAACTGTATTCTGGAAAGAACTCCAGGCAGGGAAGACTAAAAATAAATGGTCATCATTTTCCTATGTCTCATCATCGGAGTTGGGCCAGACAGCAGCCCAGTGAATCTGTGCTCTTCGCTCTGTCCCCTACAGCTCTTCTTCCTAAACGGTCCAACAGTTGACTTACATACACCAATTCAGGACTGGTATGTCATATACATCTTTAAACACTTAGTAAAATCAGATTTCAAAAGACACTTAAAAATGTATTGCAAAATGTACAGCATTTATTCACATACAGACAAAAAGGCACAAATTCTACTAAATAGTTCAACAAAAAAATACAGCTGTCCTCAACTAGTTTTATAAATACTTTCAAAAAGGGGGTAGAAATAAATACAGGATTGGGCCATGTAATATAAAATAGTCATCTCTACATATACTTTGTTTAATTTCTGATTTTTTTTTTAACTCTTCATGCACCTTTTTTTTCCAATTTTAGCTGAATGGACACCAAGCTAGGCACATAGTGAAAAATCCTCTGTACAAGGTTACAAATGTAATGACAAGTTTGTCCATTTCAAAATAATTAAGATTTGTACACAACACATAGAACCCTTCATTTTCGATTTTGTGTTTATAACCTAACAAATGACATTCCAGGCAACTTTACAAAAGTTTAACTAGCCTACATTTTGACATAATACATTGATCATAATCAAAGATATTTCTTGGTCAGGATGCACAAGGAAAGATAAAGCTTCAAAGAAAAGAAAGGAAAACAGAGCAAATGGCTCCTAAGAGAGTGCAAGTGGGTAGGGTGGGTGGGTGCTGCGTATGGCCGCCTCATACAGAGTTCCCAGCAGGACATGAACTAACTTACAAAGCTATCATTACACTGTCAGAGAAACCGTGCTCTATACCATTTGCATTTCAAAGCAGGAATAAAAAGTGTGGGCTTTTTATTTTTGTGTTTTGTTTTTGTGTGGGTTTTTCTTTATTTTTTTGTTTTGTTTTTTTTTTTTGTTTTGTTTTTTGTTTTTTTTTTGGTTCAGCATAACTTGGAACATTTGAAAGCTTTTCAACCTAAATGTGGGGAAAAACAGGTAAGGCATTATTTTTGCACAAAACTAGCATTCCTAAATAGTGCAAATGAATCTGGTACCTCTTAAAATGGTGAGAGGTCATATACTTACTAAAATTTAGATTTTCTTTCTATGGCTTGACAGATTACCCCTCTATATATTCTACTCTCACCCAGAGCTGTTGCTGTGGTCAAAATGTAACTGTAAAAAGTGTCCACCTTCTTCTGTATCCAACAAAAACATTTTTGCTCATATGCAAAAAATCTGATTTTTAAATTACGCTATGAGTAAATGTACAACTTGGATTCATTAAGAAACTCCTAATATCTGTAGCAACAGCTTATCTGGACAGCAGTCTTTCAGAATGAGCCCCATAGCTCAAAAATAGTCAATCTAAAAACCTGGGTCATTCTTTCCCCTCCCCTGAATTAGCTACTAAAATGTATTCGAAAAGTTAAGACTTGGTTTGAAAATGTCATACATACAATGGGGATGTGACAGATCTACTATTTGATCATCGGATAAAACTTGCATAGCAAGATGGAATTCCATAAGCCTTTTTTGCTGTTGACAATCACCTGGAAGACTTGAAAGGTAACTACAGAACTCAAAGCATCCCTCGTTAAGTATCAGAATGTCCCTGCCACATGGAAACAGATGTATAAATGAATCAGGAATCTGAATACTGGTATTAACAAACTAAGGATAATTTAGGGGAAGTTGGGCTTGTTCCAAGTGCCCATAATTCTAAATTTCATTGCTACTTAAACTTTAAGTTTGATTCACAACTACATTGAATTCCAAAGAAAATTAACAGGACCTTAACACTATCCACTGTCTTCATACATACGCACTACAGTGAGTGCAAAAACAGAACATTGTACTCAAATTTAATGCTAAATTCATTATTGCTGATAACTTACTAGTTATTGCCATTTGCAATTAGAAAGTCCAAGTTACGAATTGGAGCTTAGAACTCTGACTCCAGGAAACCTATTACACTTCAGTCTCTTTCCCGTATAATCTTGGTCAATGGTAAGAGGTTATCGCAACTTATTGCCTTTCTATTGTTTTTAAAATATAACCTATTTTGCTTTTTTTTTTCTTTTTTCTTTTTTTTTTTCTTTTCCTTTTTCTTAAGGAATCCATTCATGTTGGAAGCCCGGATTCCCCAACATATGCAATAGTGGTTGGCTCTGGGAAATATGTCACCAGAGTCTGGAAGTTCATCACTTGAACTTGAATAGCCATTAGTATTGTTGGAAGCCAGATGGTCAGGTATGCCAAAGGCCAGGGAGATCCCAAGTTGGCCCAAAAGGAAGTGGTTAGGGAAGAGGAAGGTCAAGAGGACTGATAAAAATGGGACCAACTGCCCTTTCTTACAGAACTTTCTAATGGCTTCTTTCTCCACCAGTCCCATACCCACAACACACTCAAGTGCTTCAGGCAACAGGACCTTGCTATACTGACCCTAAATCTGCAAGCTGCAGCAGCTCCCCCCTGCCCCTTCAGATCTTCTAGATCTGACCTTTTTTTTTAAATTCTCTCTTCCCCATCTGCTGTTCTAATTTACACATGAATTCCCTAGAGTCACTGAAGCTTCGGAGCTGCTGCCTCTAACTACAATGCAACAAAAACAGCCTTGTGGGCCAAAGTATAAATATGACTTCAACATCTACCACAGTCCCAGGAAGTAAGTTCTATGGGCTATTAAACGGTACGTGAGGGTTTCTCAAGAACTGCATCTGATTCCGCATATTCAGGTAACCAAGAGTTTGTGCTTTGGGAAAAATACAGAGGGCAATACAAACTCAGGAGGCTTCTGAAAGCCTTGCCCTCTGAAGACTTATTTCAGTCATTCTTATCTTAGTGTTTAATTCAGCCTCAAGTACTAATGTCTTGAGGGTTACAATCTACTCTTGTGTTTCCTCAACAAGTTGCAGATAACACACTTCTCACAACAGTGATTCATAAAGCACTCTGAAAAAAAATTCAATCTGACTTGCAAGTAAATGTGTTTGTGTAGCTCAGGAGTGATGGGGTTCTGCTTGTCCCCCACATCAGAGCTCTGGTCTAGCAACTCCACGGCAAGCCCGCGGCACCCCCACGCCATCTGGGTTTCATCAAGAGGCCAGAATGCTTCTCCTGATAATATCTGTCCTCCGGCTGATAGTGCTGCTGGCGTGTATGCATTTCTTTTCTGATGCCTCACTCTCTGAGTCACTCATCTCTACATCAGGGACATACCCGTCATTCTCATTGTCAGATTTTAATTTGTTCTTTACCCTCTCCTTGGCTGGAACTCGGCCTAAGCCCAAATAGGGGTAGTCTGAGTGCTGGTGGCAGGCCCCCTCGTGGGCCTCTCCCTGCTGCTGCCGTTCCCCTTTCTTTGGAATCCGGAATCCTCCCCAGTTTTTCACTGGGCTGGCAGGTGTTGTAGGCACTTTGACTGCAGTCTGGTTACAGTTTACTTTGATGAGGGAGCCGTTGCACTTGGGCACTATCTCCTTCCTTGTGCCAGGTGCTGCCTGCCCCGCTCCCAGGGAGGCGGCAGCTCTGCTGTTGTCCAGGTGCCTCTGGGACACGTCTGTGGACCTGAGAGGCTTGTGACTCTGTTTACAAGGTCTGTCCTTTAAGTCTCCCTTACTGAGATCACAATGAAAACGATGGTCTCTTCTGTCCCCATGGTCTGGCATCACCAGCCCATTTTTCTGCTGTGCTGATATGAGACGTGCTTCTGCAAAGGTCTTTTCAAAACTCAAAAAGCTCTCTGGGACCACCATCCCCTCCCTTCTCCCACACAGGTCCGGCTGCTTCAGCAGGGTTTTGCCTCCACTCCCAGTGCTGTTCGGCAATAGATCTCGCTTATGGGGCTTTTTCAGCGAATGAACCAAGGAAGTACCCATTTGCTTCCTGAAGAACGCAGAATGCCACTTCAAGTCCTCTATCTTGGGAGCATCAGGGCCCACAGAAGGACTGTTAAACAAAAGCATGTTTTCCAGTGAGGAGGAGGAGCAGGAGGAAGAAGGCACACCTATGAACATATAACCACAAAGAAAAAAATTACAGAAGCAGATCCAAAAAAAATAAAATTCTAGAACCTTAGCATGGCCCTAGTAATGCAAACTACCCACCCAACAGTACAACGCACAACCACCCAGTCTATAAAAATTTACAGAGAAATATTATCCGCCTTGAGAATCTGCATTCAGTCTGTAGACTTGATTTAATATGCTGTATTTTCTAAAATAGCTGAAGCTCACAGAAGTTTTCATGAAACATCTTTCCAAGAGAAACATTCTCCTTCAAACAAAACAAGTGATCTGACTTTCAAAGAGGAATCCATGCAGAATGCCCCTGGTCAAGCACTGCCTCTGCCCCTGCACCTGGTTAGGCATCTGCCTCTGAGACAAGAAAGAGAGCATCACAAGGGCAGCAACTGGGGCCTTAGAAGTTTGAATCTCCAAGGGCACCTGGGTGGCTCAGTCAGTTAAGCACCCAACTCTTGATTTCTGGCTCAGTTGTGATCTCTGGATCATGGGACTCAGCCCTGCATCGGGCTCCACAGTCAGCATGGAGTCCGCTTGAGACTCAACCCTCTGCCTCTGCCCTTCCTCCCTGCACCCTCTCTCACACTGGCGTGGTCTCTCTCAAATAAATAAGTAAATGAAAATCTTTAGAGTTTCTTTCTCCAAAGTTAATGTACCCTCATGGGGCTATGATGAGGATAAGTAACTGTAAGTACATGAAACGAGAAAGGAAGATTTAGTTTAAAATCATTCTTGATACCTAGTAAATGTCTTTTAAATCTTCACTATTATATACAAAGCCTATTTGTGGAAGTAAACTGAACTGTCACCCAACACAAGAAGGATAAGTTAAAATGGTGTTTTGCAAACATTTTTGCTGCAAATCACAGTAACTAAAATTTCACAATGTAACCCAGTAAGAGCTCACATTTCATGAAATCATATTAGCCTTCCCCACCAGATGTGGCACTGACATGTCACTTGCTTTCAATGCTGGTGGTTACCCACTGAATTCATCTCACAACCAACTAAGGAATCATAACCCTCAACAATGAATTCATAACACACTGGATTTTATCATCACAAGGACCATGTTTCTGCAAGAGCCTCTGGGACATCTATAAAGAGCTGTTTTCATGTTCTGTCTCCCCTAAGGTATAAACCACCAGGAAAGCAAGGCTCTGCCAGGCAGGAGCCCAGTTGAGACCTCCCTGCTCCACAGACATGGGCACCACATGTGAACAGAACAGAGTGAGCAACTCCGAACATGATGGAGTTCAATAGAGCGCTCCGAACACGAAGGCATGTGGGCGCCACAGGGTAGGGAGTTCTACAGTCCACTGGCCAGAGACTGCCTGCTTTCTCAAGGATCAAACCTTCAGGTCAACCTTCATGCCACACTTCCATTTCTCTTCCTCAGTCACCTGCTGTGAGAAAACAAAGGTAAGAGGGACCGACATTTTCTAAACTCTGAGTTCCATCTACCTGGGATCCGTCTCTGAAAAGCCTTGGCCTCAGGACCTGGAAGCATGGTCCCCACTGAGGACGTGCTCCTCCAGCAGAACAGCCCTGCCGTTCTCAGCTTCACACACACGTCCAAACCATGGACCCTGACCGACATGTCTAAGCTGTGGCCATGTCCTCCTCACCTGGAACCACCTATCTTCTAAGACTGGGGATCCACCTGCGGCGTGAGTAAGAATACAGCTGAAAGTCTAAAACTGGAAAGGAGGGTGGGAGGAGGCATCCTAAAGGGTTTCCACTTCATTCCCTGTGGCAGCCTGCAGAAAGATTAATGTTGCTTTCAACCCACCACACTTAGTATGGGGAGGAAGGGTTTGTTTACCTTTTCTGGGATAGCAGTAGGATTTCCTCACAGCTATGTTACACAAAACACTTCCTAACCTGGTGAAGAATCTCAATCACTTACCCAAATAAAAACCTCAGCCATGAAATGCAGAAAGCTTCCTGCAATATCCAAAAAAAAAAATGACTCTTAAGTGAAATCAGATGAAAATGCTCTTTACAGCTTATTTTTATAGGTAATCACTCATTACATAACAACTTAACCAGAGTCACAGAAAGCCCTCCAATGGCACAACTCCACAGGCACAAAATGCATTGAGGATCCTGCTCAAGGGCAGCACAGGCAGCTCGGCCTATGCTGGCCAGAAGCTGGGGCATCTGCAGACAGCTGTTTACAGGAGGCCACAAAGACAAGGGATAAAATAGGTCCCATGTATTTATATTCAAGTAGGAATAATGAATGAAAGAAGTTCACTTGAAACACTGTGAGTCAAACAAACTGCTTTCCCTGATGAACCCTACTTAACAAAAATTTAAGTTTTACAACTATAAACTCTAGCTAATTATACATCTGGAAAATATTTCTTCTCGGGAAGAAAATTATCTAAGTAACATTAACAAGTTAATGCCATTAGTATTCACTATGTAACAACGCCTCAAGAATACCATTCAAAACTCCCTAAGTTTGTTTCTCTTTGTTCAGCTGACCAACTTAAAACTAGTTCCATTCATCTGGCTAGTTTTAGGTAAGCCAGAATTTGGATTTCAATATAATAGGGTATAACCACTTTGTTGCTCCTATGCGTCAGCCATCTACATCTACAGAGACAAAAAGTCACCGCAGCAGGAAAAGCTAGCTTTCTGTGGCCACACAAGGCAAGTGCTTTGGCCTGGGGACAGGGCCCTGAAGACCCAAGACCTGCCCGATCCACTCTGTGATCTCCTTCCCTGAGAGCCTCCCGATGCTGGCTCTGCGGGATTCACAGTCACAGAATGTCAGTACTCAGAGACCCAGGGGAGGTGGAGATTCTGAACCCAGCCCCTCTTACAGATCCAGGATCCCAGAGAGGTTCAAGGACTTGCCCTAGCATGCACCCTGCCTCCAAGTAACAGATGTGCTCTCCACAACAGAGAAGTATGTATCTTCGTTTCCTTGTTCACTCTGCCTAACCCAGAGCAATGTAGAAGAGAGGGCACTAAATAAACACTTGGCGCTGAATCTCAAAAACATCCAAACTTCCACCTACACCAAAATGTGCATTGGAAATGTTATCTCAACATGGATGTGGTGCCTTAACCATACTGTCTTAACAGATCTTACTTATCACACCTTACAAGGTAGATCCAAAGACCAGACAATCTGTAAGTCTTTATGGGTATCCCCATGACACTTTACAATTATCAGGTGCTTTGCAACACACCAGAGAAGTTGCTGTTCTACTCGAGTCTCACAAGAGCTCCCAATAGGAAGCCTGAGATACCATCCTCATGTTACACAGGAGGAAAATGGGGGAGCCTCCAAAAACTTGGGCTTGCTTGTGTTTGGCCTATAAGTAGAGGATATAGGATTCAATCCCTATTTGAGGTCACAGAGGTCACATCCAAAGCCCTTTTCCCTATACTGTGATGCTTCAGATGCCCAAAGATTTTCTTGAAATAGGAAAGTCAGTGCTTCCAAGATTCTCCTATAGCATACATAAAAGAAAATTAAAGAAACTATTATTTTTTTTTTCCCTTTCCCAGAACGTGAAGGCTTACAAACCCCTACACTATTGTTTGACCTACAAGAGCTTAATGCATACCTGAAACTCTTTCTTGCTCCAAGAGCTTAGTGTAAAGATTGAATATCTGTTCCTGGACTTTGCACACAGACCGCTTAATCTTTTCCCTGCGGGTCACCATGTAAGTGAGGTTCCGAACCTAGAACGTAGAGAATAAAGACGCTAAGTAAGCAACACATCATAACGGTACTTCAGTGTTTTTTCTTTACCTGAGAAATGTGTTCTACTAGGGCTGTGAGTGACGTCGAAATCAAGATGTACTTCAACATTTTATCCAATCTCTAAACCACTTTTGGGCTGCTAACTAGGATTCCGCGTAGGCAGCAGCCACATGGAAGAGAGACTGGATGGGGACCTTGAACAGAAGCCCTGCCTCATCCACCACACCCAGCCTGAGGCTCATCCCAGCAGGGAAGACCACTGGGGTCCAAGTCCAGACATGCCACCTCCTGCCAAAGGGCTCTGCATACCACCCCTCAGGAGCTACTCCCCATGAATTCTGATAGAAGGCTTTCGAGCAGTTCAGAAGCCACTTTATCAAGCATCTCTTGAAGATGGAATTAAGGAAGCACAGGGTCAAGGGCCATCACAGAACACCCTTGCCCACACCTGCCAAAAATGATCTCTGCACCAAGCCCACTAGAAGACCAAATGGGTACCAGAATCCAAGTAAACTTATTATCAACTGGACAGCATCTGAAATGCCTGCAGCCTACAGGTAGCTACTGTGTTCCTCTAGAATGTAAACCTAGGAAATGTCCTCCTTGCTTCGCTACTGATATGCTGTCAGCATCTCAAGTCCAACTCCCTGTATCACCACCACCAACTGCCACTGCCCTCTTCCACATTCATCTGTAAGTGACAAAAAAGAGCCAAGTACTAAAAGCTCCACTTGGCATCTGACCACAGCTGCTGGGGATCCCACATACACACCCACTAACCAATATGAACTAATCGATCCCTAGATTTGTTCCCCATTTTTAAAGCCACCTATGATCAGTTGATACAAAAACAAAATAACTAGTTAATAAACCTGACTAGATTGCATGCACCTGAAAACACAAATGTCAAATTCAACACCCCAGAGCTACAATTAAACCTCTTCAGGAAGATGAAGACCAGAGCCCCATTAGAGCTCAGCGGCGGAAGTGCAGGCCCTCCACCTCCGGCACAGCGTGGCGACACTCCCTTAACACCTGTCTTCCTGAGGTGCGGGCAACCCCCTTTCCCTGCCACCTCGACTGAACAAGCTGAAGGGTTCCCGACCTTTCCCGTAAGGGTGGCAACAAGCCCCACACACAGGACTTGGCACTTTGGCTTCTGTGCAAGCACCTCCCCTAAGGTTTCCAGTCCTTTCTGAACTCTAACCATTCCAGCTGCCCTTCCTGTGTTCACGGCTGTCTTGTCTCCAAGAGGACAGGAGGCATAAAGAGGGACTGGCTGGCTGGTTTTCTTCTTTTTTGCATCATGGTGGTTTCCAGGCCTATTGCAGGAGCACCCAGTCAGGTTTCTGCTGACCCTCATCACCTGGCGGACTACTCAGCATCCTCCTAACAGCTCTTCTTGATGTATAGACGTATGTGCGTGTGTATGTGTAATCTCAGAATTAAAGAATTGAGAAGAAAATCACTCTATCTCAGAGTCAATATTATTTTGGTGTAATTCACCTTGGCCAGAGCCTGTTCTGACAGCCTCAGGGCCCCAGGCCAGGAAGATGTCCTTTCTAAAAATCCTGACTTAATATGGGGATAGAAGTGGCTCACAGGCTATTATCTTTGGTAAGTATTGTTCCACCAGGGCGGAGGTTTGAGCGTGGAAGGCCAAAGAGAGGAAGAGGCAAGACTAGGTTTGTATCACAGATTAAAAACTTCTGCCCAACAGTTTTTACATCAAGGAATCTGACTTCTGGAAATAGGAAACAGAAACAAATTCTGACATCCTGAAAACAAGTGAAGTTACTCTATTCAAGTCAGATGTACACCCAAGATACTTACAGCCGACTTGAAAGTATCCATGAAAACAGAAAATAAGGAAACCAGGGTACCTGAACTTTGCATATTATTTAAATTTAATTCTGATCGCTTCAACCACTATCCCCAGGAAAGGCTTCCACCCTGACTGCTAAGTGGACAAATTCCACTACTATGCCCTCATGATCTCTGATAAGAAACCTCTACCTGTAACCCCAAAAAGCTAAGGCCAAGGTGAATTTTCATTGGGACAAATGAACCCCTGAATAACCTAGCCCTGGCTGACCACATTTAGACTAGTAAGCACACTAAACCTTCCCTCTCCTATGCACAAAATACTCCTCACAGGACAACTTCCACCAGCAGCCCCAGCTGCTCCTGGATGCTCTGCCCTTCCTGTACGCCGCTCAACCAAACATCCTCCCCGCCCCACTTCATCCTCTCGCAATTGCCAGCGAGGAGTTACCAAAAAAACCAGTTCATGGGTGCGCCCTCACAACACACTATACCAGAGTCAGGCTTTCCCCCAAAGCTGTGATTCTCAAACAGAAACATAAGAGGACCCTAAAACACAGGAAGCTGGCCACTAACCACCCCCACCCCCGTTTCTGGAGTCAGAGGTGGGATCCAAAACTCTGCATTTCTGTTACGTTTCCAGGTACTGTTGCTGCTGGTTGGGGCCCGCGCTCTGAGAACCACTGCCCTCAGGAATCCAAGAATGGTCTTAAGGAGTTTTCTTGAATCCCAAACACTGCTCGCACACTAAAGCTCAACATGCATTTTGTTTGGGGACACCTGTAGCCTCTATCAGATTCTCAGAGGTGACCATTCCACTGAGTGGTGAGTAGGACAGTCTCCCAGGAGCTGGCCCCTGCGCATGAGCCCCACGTGCAGAGGAGACAGGTCTCTGAGAAAGTTCTCGTTTACTGCATCTTGTAAACGACAATGTCTAAGGGATAGGGATTCCACTAGAGTGAAGCGGCAGCCTCGGGAACTTGACACAGCCACAGACCACACCTCAGCAATTGCGTCTTCTTAAAAATAGGGGTTCCCAAACCCTCCTAAAATGCACTCCTGCCACCTAACTTTGCCATCCAGAACTGTACCCAGGTGTGGAATGCCCGGCGGTGTGTATTTGGAAGAAAGAGCTATCAATATTATCGTTCATCAGTTGTTCGCATTTCTAATGAAGGCTACTCATTTGTCAGTTTAGAACCAACCACAGCCTTGATTATAATCCCGTGTATCCATGGCTTCTGCACACCTGCTATGAACTACTACTATGTGAATTAGAAGAACTGTAACTTAATTGAAAAAGTAATTTAGGATTTGTTCCGGTCACCCCTGCCCTGATAAACCTTTGGCCTGATATACTTAATTGTCTATAATTACAAAGCACTGTGCGGCTCTCAGGAGCACAGTACGGATTTCAATGTTTTTTAAAGCTTCCACCATAGCTGGCCTTGTGGCAAATTCTGGAAACTTATTTTTCATTATAAGAAGCCCATTTTAAACAGACACTAAATTCCCTAAAATGGCCTAGGCTTTTAATAAAATAATTGTAAGTAATGCCACACACACACAAAAATCCTGATTTATTCCCTGTTTCTCGTACATCATCGGTATCATTCTACTTAAAAACCAACAGTAAGGACTCCAAAAAAAATGTTTAGAATTTAATTATAAGTGCGTGTTAATCTGAGTAACTGAAGTACAGAAAAGAGTTAGTACACCACAAGCATTTTCTACAGTTTTATTCTGTGGTGATCATGAGACAAACACAGTCCAAACATTGAGACTTCTCGTCCTCCCTCCTGAGGACTATCTGACTCCATAGCTCATGCAACCCCACGGACCGCGGTCGTCAGGCTGGGAATAATGGCTTCTTAGCAGGACTCCAGTTTAGCTTTCTGAATCCCTTTCTCCTCCCTCTCTTACAAATGCCACACACAGGTGGTTGAGGCGAGGTCTTCTTTACACTCACCACCAGGGGGGGTACAGCAGCACAAGAGCCTCACAAACTCTCCTCCCGCTCGGCCTCCCCCTGAATCTGGAATCCGAACCTGGCCAGAGGGGCTGTTGCAACGAGCTGGCCCTCTGGCACTTGGTCTCCTACGGAAAGGATCTCTAACAAACACTAGATACTTCCGCACCTATGCCATCTTTAGCGCGGCCACACAGGTCTCTGTGAGAGCTGGATTTTTCAGCTTAATCCTCCTCCAATTTATCCCTGCTCTTTGCCTACGCTCTCATTTCAAATTATCTCTGTGTCAGATCCTCTCCCAGGCAGGTGAATCATTCCCTGCTAATAAGTGAAGTGCTTCAGAGCGATGCGGTAACGGTTTCAGGCCACTGGGGTGCCTTTCAGTGCAGGATGCTCCAGGCCAGAGAGCTTGGGTCCCAGTTCCTGTGCACTAATGAATTTAATCGTAGCTGGCAGTCAGGGGAGTTGCCGCAGAAGGTGCTCTAAGATGCATCCCCAATTAGCAACCTCAGTCAGAAACTACCTACGGGGAACAGGAGGCCCTGGAGGGAAGACAGCCCAATCCTAATTATTCCTGTAGCAGGAAGGGAGGTCCAGACTGGGGCTCCAAAGATAATGGAGAGTTGGGGAGGCACAAAGCAGCCACACGTTGAAGGAAGTGCCATCAGCCAAGGCTCCAGGCAGCCCAAAGCCACTACATTCACAATCCAGTAGTGGGATCGAGTAGTGTACTGAACACTACTCGGGGCTCCTCAGATAGATGAGACAGCCCTGTGCGCCAGCTAGCCCGCCCCAGCCCCGCACAGACACACCACAGACACACATGGACAGGAACACACAAGCACACACGCACAGTATATACTCTGCCTCAGTGATGACTTAGCACCTCACTGCCAGGACAACCTCCGGGAACAGATACGCATGTTTATGTAAGTTCATGCACACACATCGGCACCCACTACCTGCTCGCCCCCAGGACGGTACCGGGAATGTCCCTGTGAATTAGCCAATAAACGAGGGTGAGCCAGAGAAGCAGTGCCTAGCTCTCCTTGATGAGCCTGTCACTGGCACCCAGTGTTTCCCCAGGTCTGAACAAGAATCTTCTACATCTGCCTGCCCCCACCAGGAGTCAAATCCACCTGGTCTTTCTAACTCCATCTGCAAACAATTCTGAGCCAATCCCTTGGTCGTCTTCCTGGGGCTCAGTTCCCTCTAGTACTGGAACGAAGAGGAGAGGGGACACACCCCATTTGATCTTACAGAACAACAAGGATTAGTGGGAAAAGTGTCATAAAAATAAATCACAGAGAAGCTCCCCACTCTGTGGCAGTCTTACACATATGTACAATGAGTTTACCAGCCCATAAATATATTTAACTGACACAACCTCATGCTGCAGTGTGTACAAGGGTCTGGGAGTAAAGGAACTGGCTACCATTCCTTGCTCTGGGCAAGCAGCCGCCTCTTTGCAATCTTCTTTTCTAAGTCACTACAAGGTGTCAGTGTCAATCATTACCCTCTCCAGGTCCTGCCGCAGGTGAGTGAACAGCTGCAGCCTCCTAAACAAGACATCCTGCTCCCGCTTCGCTAGATTGTCCTCTTCATCTTTCTTTGGAGTGATCAAGGGCTTGTTGAAGTTGACCTTCCTCTTCAACTTCCAGTACTGGTACAGGAAATCCACTACTTCCTCAGGCAGCCGCAGGGCCCTGGCCACATCCAGCAGGTTGACGAAGGTGTAGAATTCATCTTCCAGCTGTTGCAGCTTCTGCTTGCGGACACTCACCCGGTGGGCCTCCTCTTGATTCTGCTCAAGGCTGGCAAAAGGCTCCAGCGGATTCCGAGGGGAACACTCAGAAGCTCCATTCTCCTGCGCGGCCCCCTCACCGAGGCTCTCCTCAGGTTTTCTATGTGAGCTGTGCTTCGGGCAGTAGGACTTAAACTTGACTTCATCATTCTCTGCCAAGATGGTCTTCATCTCCAGGCCCCGGTCGAAAGCACAGGTCACATGGAAGGCCGTGCGGCAGTTCTTCACAGAGCACTGGAAAGAACACAGAGAATGCGAGAAAAAACGGTTATGGAGCGACAGTGGCTAAAGGCCCTCCATGCTGGGCACCCTCTTCACATCCACACACAGGAAGAGTGGTACTTCAAGCATGCGCCAGGAGAGGGCTCTCTACCTCAGTTAACCCTGGCATGTCTAGTCTTCTCTTAAATAAGGTATTGAAGGGAAGGAACTCTTTCCATGAAAGGTTTCATAAACCAAACCATCACTCTTAGAAAAGCAACTGCATCCGAAACGCCTCTTAAGGCAGACGCAATTACACAAATGGCACACGTAGACAAAAGTGGTCTGGCACAGATTATACTAAAAAGAACATGGGCTCAATATGCAGCGTAAACTCTGAGGAATTAACTAGTTTTCCTAGATTTGAACTCTTTTAAAAGCGCTTATATAGGGACACCTGGGTAGCTCAGTTGGTTAAGCATTTGCCTTGTGCCCAGGTGATTATCCCAGAGTCCACTCTGGGCTCCCTATTCAGTAGGGAGCCTACTTTCTCCCTCTACTGCTCACCCTGCTTGTGCTCTGACAAATAAACAAAATCTTTTAAAAAATAAATTAGGGAGACCTGGGTGGCTCAGTTGGTTAAGCAACTGTTTTCAGCTCAGGTCATGATACCAGGGTCCTGGGATCAAGTCCTGCATCGGGCTCCCTGGTGTCAAATAACTAAATAAATAAATAAAATTAGTTTTTTAAAGTGCTTATATTAAAAGCTTAAAAAAGAATCTCTTCAGGAAGAATAACTACTACTCGGAGTTTTTCAAGGAACATGAATCCTCCTGCTTACTTCCAGCCAGGAAGGGAACACATGGGAAAATAAATAGTACACTTCTTCCAAGCAGCCGAGTCTGACAAGAGTGAATAAAAAACTCCTGGAAAGAACAGGTAAAAGGAGAATCGAGCACAGGAAGGGGGATGGGAACAGGTCTCCTCGCCGGTGAAGAGGCTCCACTAGATGCAGAAGGCTTCTGGGGCCAGGGGGAGGCCCAGCATCAGGAGACTAAACTGCAGTGTGGTAGAACAACTGCGAAGGACCCAATTCCTGTGGGTCACAGGGAGGGTGACCCAGAGACCAGGCCCCACCCTGCTGTGTCTCCCGCCTCACTAAACACTGTCCCTCTCCCTGCCTGATCAGGGCTACAATTTAGAGCCTTGATGTAGATGGCAAGCCAGAGGCTAGCAGGAAAAAAGTCATTAACTTCTCCCCATCTGATCTCACTGGGCAAATCCCTGGAAGGAGATTTCCTTGTGGTGACTGAAGCCAGTCCCTTAAAAACAACACTGTATTTGTGTGAGGCCAAGTGATCCCCGGGCACACCAAGACTGCAGAGAGGAGCAGAACCCGGTGGCCGCAGGCCAGCTGAAAAGCTTAATTAAACTCATTCAACAGACCCTGAATCCCATAACTACAAATGGCAGAGGCTGGAGATGGGGCTTTTTCCCCTAATCATTTCAGTATTTAAGAGGTGACACCCTGGCAGCCATGATTTCTTCCATTTTTATAAAGTCTCTTTTACACGGAAGTACAGAAAATCCAGCTCCCTTCACCAATCCCATTACAAACACTTCAGGCACATGAACTCACATAAATCTGTAATTTTACCTATAAATAACCTCAATTCCAAGAAATGTGTGAAATCAGCTTTAGTGGCAGGCAGAACGCACACACACACACACCTGGCCACTATCATTAAAAGACAAAGTGCTCCTCCTTTTTAGCGCACAGCCAAGTGGGAAGTAAAAGAGGGAACAGATGACGAGACACTATCTGGGTTTGGCTTAAACTACATCTAACCAAAACGTTCCAACCTTAAAGAGGAATGAGCTGCAGCAGAATATTTTATACAGGACTTTGTAAAAGCGCCAAACGGCCTTCCTCTGGGTTTTCCTATTCAGGTTGACTCAGCAAACAGATGTTACAGAAACATAAACCAGAGCCTTCCAGCTGCAGACATTTCAGAGAGGAATTCTTTAATAAAATCAACCTATTCTGTGAAGATATGAAAAGTCATCAACCTTACTTGGCCTCTTAGACTCCTTCAAATTAATGTTCTAGGAAAAAAAGGTCAGTGGCAACAAAAGAAGTCATTTTACCATTATTCTTTTCAAAAGAGAAACAGAAGATCTCATTCACCCACCTCTCAGAAACACCAGTTCAGGCCCAGGATTGGTATACTCAGAAAAGGGCATAAATTCTGTCCACAGAACATCAGGTAACATGGAAGGAAATAACTTCCATTTCCCTCGGTCCCCCTCCGCTTGTGTTCTGCAAGTGCTCATATGGGCAGGTCTATGCAAGAAATGCACTCGCAGGGCTCTAATGCTTGTTTTTAATTGAGGCTTTTAAAAAATTTTTCTCTTCCATTCTCTCCCCAAAAAGTCAGAGGGTTTTGCCATGTTTTAGTTTTAAACTGATTCTATTGATGTGCAAAACCCTCCACTATTTTCAAGGTGTGTAGCCAAATCCCACCACCTATCTCATGCCTCACCCTCTGAATACTTGCTACATTTTGGATCCTTGAACTCCAGTGGAGGTGATAATGAAGAAAAGTAGAAACACCAGGCTTACAAAATGAAAAATTTTAAAAACCTCTGGTCAGTAGATAACTTTACTGAAGTAAATATTAGCCAAAATACAAAATGATTTTGCCCAATGAGGTCATTTCCTTAAAACCTAAGCCCAACAGTTCATATCTGTGCTCATCTGTTGTGTCGTCTGCATCAAAAGAAGCCACTCCAGAGGGGCCTGCCTGGATGGCTCAGTTGTTAAAATTTGTCTGCCTTCCGCGGGAGTCAAGCCCCATGTTGGGCTCCCTGCTCAGCTGGAAGCCTGCTTCTCCCTCTCCCACTCCCCCTGCTTCTGTTTCCTCTCTCGCTATTTCTGTCAAATAAATAAACAAAATCTTTTAAAGAGAGAGAGAGAGAATCCACTCCAAAACAGTGCCTTTCTCTGCTCTTAGCATGTGTTGTGGAGACTGAGGACCAGCCTGTGGCCCTGAGCTGTGGACCTCCTACAGGAAGAGCTGGACTTGGCCTTTAGGGCCAATGTCTACCATAAACAGCATCTGAAGACCTGGGGAATGAAGCAGCATCCTGGTCCTCTTAAGTCATGACTCTAAATGCCAATAACAAGAGGCCTGGGGGTGCCTGGGTGGCTCAGTGGGTTAAGCCTCTGCCTTCAGCTCAGGTCACGATCTCAGCCCCGCATCAGACTCTCTGCTCAGTGGGGAGCCTGCTTCCCCCTTCTCTGCCTGCCTGCCTGCCTCTCTGCCTACTTGTGATCTCTATCAAATAAATTTTAAAAAATCTTTAAAAATAAACTAACAAAACAAAACAAAAAACAAGAGGCCTGAAATTAACCTCTGGAGCAGAGTTTTTGAAAAACTGAAAAATCATTTACATTCCCTCCATAATTCTACCTACCTAACGTCTGTGTGTGGGGTGTGTGTGTGTGTGTGTGTGTACACAGTTTGCACACAGCAGCTCTCCCCCACCCCCGACCCCACCCCACACACATGGTGCCTTGACAATCAGGTATCCAACCTGGATTCAGGTAACAGCTTCTGCAAACAACACTTGGTGCAGCACCCCTCCAGTGTCCCTCTACCTAGCTGGTGCTCCAAGGACTCTATTCTACCAAACACGAAAGTATCAGCACACCAAGCTGATTTTCAACAATGCACAGCTAAGGTCTGACACACCCCATGAGCACACTGAAACCAGCAGGATTGGGAGGCAGCCACAGAAGTGGGTCTGCCACCAGCCCTGTAAGGGCCACTGGGAGGGTGGCCAATGCTCCAGCGTCCCGAATGGTTCTTCCCAGAAGGTGTCTGCCTGTGGAAAGAGCCTCAGTGCCAGGCTTGGGGTAGAAAGGCAGAAACCAGAGACCAACGGGAACTGCCTTATGGCTCAAGTGGACTTCCGAGTTGCCTGTAATTGTTACAGCTGGGGTTCTGGTTACACTGGATAGAATCCACCAGCTAAAGATGTTTGTAGGGGCGCCTGGGTGGCTCAGTGGGTTAAGCCGCTGCCTTCGGCTCAGGTCATGATCCCAGGTCCTGGGTTCGAGCCCCACATCGGGCTTTCTGCTCAGCGGGGAGCCTGCTTCCTCCTCTCTCTCTGCCTGCCTCTCTGCCTACTTGTGATTTCTCTCGGTCAAATAAATAAATAAAATCTTTAAAAAAATAAAATAAAATAAAATAAAGATGTTTGTACTGGGCTTGAATCCTTCCTCAGCAGCCTCAGAAGAACTGTGAGAACCTTGATTCTAGACCTATCCCCAAAGCCTCTGACAGTTCACAGAGCCCTCCCTCATCCAGCCCCAAAACAGAGAAAGAAAATGACACTACTGTGACTAAGTGGATTACCTGTATGGAGGCCCCAAACTTCTCATTGCAGAGGCTACACACCAGCGCCCACCGACTGCTGGGGATGTGAGACACCTTCGTGATGGGTTCCATCTTCTCAGGGCTGCCAATGCTCACCTAGAGGCCCAAGGAATAGCAAGACAGGCTGGCAGAGGCCATCTGACAAGCAAGAGCTGAGCATGGACAGTAGAAACGTATTTTCCTACGGACATCCTACCAGCTGGTGGCAAGGGGCATGCATGCACTCTCTAGGCCAGGAAAATCCCTACTTCTGAGGATCTGGACAGTGCAGGTGCCAGCTCTGGGCCAGCAGCAGTAGAGAACCCAGAGCCCAGTCCCCTCCATGCGTCAAGGGTTGGGGGGTCCTGTTTATGAAACACTCAGGTAACTAGTAACAGTCACTTCTCACCTGAGTGTCTGACAGCAAAAGATGGGTCTGTAGCAGGACAATGCAATCTAACTAAACCTCTGGCCCACAACTAAGTGGTCAAGACTGAAAAGCCTTCCTAGATGTATTTAAATAGTTTGTGAACAATGAAGTAAATACATACTAATTTTAGCATCTCCCTCAGTGAAGAAAACCATTCTTTCCAGTCAGAAAACATTACTACAATTCAAAGCGGAAAATTACCAGGATAAATAGGCATCCTGTCTGCATTCAGCCTGGATCACTAACCTCTATCCCTATTAATAACAAACCATGAGATTCAGTGGTACCAAGACTCCAATCCAAATCATTCCCAGATAATATTCCTCAGGAGAAAAAAAATGCACCAAAATCACGCTCCCCCCCACCAAAAGCTGCAATATGAATCACAAATGACAGTCTCATAGTGAGCCATGCAAATCAAATTAGTCAAGGTCTGGGATTTGAAATAAATTAGACCAGACCTGAAATTAAAAAGGTTGAGGCTAAGTTAGAATTTTAATAAAAAATCACAAAACTGTGACCTAAAGCAGTGGTTCTTTAACCATCTAGTGCTGCATGAAGGCTCACCAGGCCCAGGGACTCAGAGCCGATCCCTAGGGAAGGCCAGAGCAGCACCCAGGCCAGACGGCCACAGGCCCACTCCTGGCAGCACGTGTCAGCAGTGGGAGGGTCAACTGGGACACAGTTCTGAAGTGGTTTGAACACAACCAAGAGTCCGACTCCCTGCTGCTTCCAGTTAACATTCCCACAAATTTATGTACCAAGTCAAGAGGACAGTATGCCTGAGATTCCGTTTAAGAGGGAGGAAAAAAAAAAACAATTAATAGGTGTCTTTTCACTCATCGGCTATAATACCCCTATTTATGAGTGGTTCCCCACCCCCAATCCCAGCTATAAAGCCCATAGTACTCCTGAGCTAGGCTACTACTAAGAACTACACCTACCTCAGGGATCCACAGAGCACAGCTGACATGGACCCATTTGGTGCCACTGCGGGTAGGCTTCATCGCTCCACCTTTCTTGGGACACAGCAAACATTTTGGCTGAACCCCCAGGGCACACGTCCGGCACAGCCAACTGCCCTCCGGGACCTTGAGGATTCCATAACAGGCCTGTGAAGCCACAGCACATCCCCCAAGGAAAACAGAGAAAGAAGAAAGATTTATTTTTCCCCGTGTATGTATCATTTAAAAAACACCCAGAAAGACTTTAACAGAATAGAATAGAGGTACTCCCACATCCACCTAGCTTAGCTGGAGACCCTCTCCCTTTAGCAAAAAATGCCAGCCAGCCTCACAGCAGCAGCCTGGAGGTATCTGGGATCTTCAGGGATAAACACATCCTTATTTACCAGAAGGTGGTCCTGAAAAATCCTGAAGGACAAAAAGCTTGACAGAAAACCTGCTTTACTCTATTGCTACGGGCACCCACCTATACCAAGTTTCTAAATATTGGGCAATAAATTCTCAAAACACCCCACAAGGCTAAGTGGGGGAAGCTTTTCCTTCTCTGATATACTAATGTGGGTGGGATACCAAAGTGAGGGAAAAATGCACAAAGCAGTTGAGTCTACAAAAGCTACTCAATGAGATGGCCTATGAAATAAGAATGAACTAAGGAGCATCTGCATTCCCACAGTCAAACAAAATCAGCTCGCTAGACCCCACCACTCTCCCAAGTGAGCACAACATGCACAGAAAAATGAGACCCTGTAGACAAAGAATTTGGTGTCTTCAGCCAATATTTAAAACAAAGCCTGCTTTGCACAAGATGGCAACATTACACCAGACAACATAGAACTGCTGAAATCAAGGATTTTACCATTGAAGTCATTAAGATGGTTCAAAAATAAGAAAAGGCAAATGTTAAATGTGAAGAAACAAAACCGAGATGGTACCAGGAGCACATTCAGAACCTTTAAAAACACCAAATTATTCAGAACTTTATCCTTAAAGAAGCCAGAAGACAGGAAGTCAAGACACAGTAACATAGCTCCAATCCTCCAGACAGGAAAAACACAGCCACTCTGCGATCTGAATAGCCAGGACACAGAAAGGAAACCACAGCAAGAAGAGAGGAGCAAAGTTAAGCAACACCAAGATTGGAGCTTAGGAGCCCTAGGTCGGTGCCATGAGTAAGCCACTGTCAACACAGACTTACTGGAAAAAAATTTTTTAACAGAGCTAAAAGACACTATTAAGTTTTCAAATACTAAAAAAGTCTGTATCAGGCATTCTAGAAAAAGTCACATTTGAAGAGAGAACTTTTTTTACTGGAAAATCAAGTCTACACTAAATTAAAAAATTAAATACAGTATGCCCTCAAGAGAAGCCTTCAAGAACCTCCCAACAGGATGGTGATATAAATGTGAGGGCAAAGGGACAATGTGGCATGGCAGGCTGGGCAGAGGGGTGGGGCTGGGGGACCAGGGTCCCAAGTCCCAGTTCCAATGCAACTAAACAACAACGGGCCCTAAACAGCCCAACCTGCCGTTAGTGAACCCATTTATAAAAGAGGGGGTTCAACTAGTTTTCAAGCAGAACCCTTGTTTTCAAACAAAATTCTCAGGGAGGAAAAAAAAAAAATGTAAAATGGCATAAAAAATAGTGAAACCTCATCCAGGAAAGGAACACCAGCAACAAAAACAGCAACACTGGTAGTCAGAGTGATCTTGACACAACAAAACCACTTTGAGAATTTTGTTATCCCAGGGAAACTTCCCAGATAATCTGAAAATCTAGTGCCAAAAGATGGCCTGTAACAGAACTAGAGCAAGAGACTGTGGCCTCCTGTCTCCTTGTCAGGATGAGTTGACCCAGGGCCACCGGTGGTGACGTCTTCAAGAAAAGAGGAAGCCTCCTTCTTGTAGAAGGAATACACGATCAGCAAGAACTTCACAGAACAAACCTGATTCTTCTTTGAGAGGTCGCCCAAAGAACTATTCCACAGGAGTCTTTAAGTTTGTTTTAAATCTCACCATCAACAGTTGAATGATAGCCTTTTCGTGAGTGTATATACAAACTAGTGTCCCCTCAGAAATCCAAATTACTTCATTACTGCATTAAGGAATACGTGAGAGAAGAGATGGAGATGGTCACAAGCTTTTTAAAATTACCCAGCACCCTTGTTACTGATGTTGGAGGCTTTACCTTTCTGTGGATGGTAGCAAGCAACCACCAAATGCCAGTGGGCACACGAAGGAAAGTAAGTAACATTTAAGAAAAGGAATCTCCTTACTCTTCTTTTAACATCACAGTTTATAAGCGAACACATTAGCGAATGTTATGGGTTGAACTGAGTCCCAAACAGATAAGAAGTTATCCTAACCCCAAGTCCCTCAGAATGTGGCCTTATTTGGAAACAGGGTCTTAACAGATATAACCAGCTAAGATGGTATCATATGGGAGTAAGGTGGGTCCCTAAATTCATTTGGAGGGTGCCCTTAGGAGAACGTGGCCATGTGTGAAGACAGACACACACGAACACTGTCAGACAACAAAGGCAGAGACTAGAATTGTGCAGCTGCAAACCAAAGAACATAATTGTTAGCAAACTGCCAGAAGCCAGAGAGGCAAGGATGGCTTCCCCTATAGGTTTCTGAGGGAACGTGGGCCCACCAACACACCACTGATTTCACACTTCCAGTCTTCAGAATTGCAAAATAATAAATGTCTGTTATCCACCCCGTTTGTGGTATTTTGTTATGGCAGCCTAACAAACTAATACAGCAACCTAACCAGCTTTTAGAAACTGCCCCCTGCCCTGCCCCCAGTGTTCATATCTAAACTCAGGTGTAAGCCAGTTCAGAGGGGCTGCATATATTCCTCTGAAGCAAACCTTACTTCTGTGGATGGGAATAAAAACATTATGCAAGGAAAGAAGATCTCCACAGAGGATCCTCTTCTTCCAGATGTAAGAAAGTAGTAGGAAATACCTCAGACACTGTAAGAACCTATTAGGAACAAAAGATTTAGTCCACAGAGCACACCTCTTTCACTCACTTAGGACAGCAGGAAAACAGACCCCATCTGGAGGGAGACCTCTGGCCTCCCTGGTAGCAGGTGAGCTCATACCCCAGGCGGCTCCGTTCTTTCTGGGCCTTACTGCCTACATACCTGGTGCACACAGATGTTGCATTTGTCACAGAACACCATCTCATTGCCGTCCTCACCATCAGGTGACTGGCAGACATCACAGACAACATCTTCATCATATTCAATCCCCAGGCCTTCTTCAGTCTCTATAGCATGATTCATATTGTCATAGCATCGCTGTTCGAATTCTTCTAGGACCCTTTCCATGGTGTATTCATCCAATTCAGGCATTCCTAAAGGAATCCCAAAAACATTTTAATAAAACCATATTGATAAACATTACAGTAAGACATTATTAGTATATTTGTATTTATAATGCATAAATAATCTTATAAATAAATCCATCCTGAGGATCCCAAACATCTTCTACGGAATGCCTCTCAGACTGTTCCAAGGAAGGATCTTCAAATTAAAAGGCAAAAAGAATCTTCCAGGCAATAGTCTGTTACTTATGGTCAGGCACTGAGCTATAGTGTTGTAAGCAGAAAAGCAAAAGGTAAATCCCAAAAGGGTTTAAGGGTATTAAACACATATATCGTTAAACTAGCATTTTATTATATGATACATAACAAAACCATGACCATATGGGGCACCTGGGTGGCTCAATTAACCATCTGCCTTCAGCTCGGGTCATGATCCCAGGATCCTGGGATCAAACCCTGCATCAGGCTCCCTGCTCAGCAGGACAGTCTGCTCCCTTTCTCTCTCCCTACTTGTGCATGCATACGCACTCACTCTCTCTCACATAATAAATAAAATCTTCTAAATAAATAAATGAATCTTAAAAAACAACAACAACAACCACCACCATGACCATATATTATAGTTTGGGTGTCTTCTGAATAACACTCCTTTCTTGCTACTGAAAATGTTGCTCTGAGAACAGATTTCACTGTGAGCACACAAATGTTTTTAACTGGTTTATCCCTCCTCACCCTCTGAATTTACAAAGTTGAGATGCATAGTCAATCAGACACATGAAAGACGGAAACACAAGGAATGTCTGAAGCAAGGGAAACAGCTCATTGTGAATCAAATAAAATGCATTCTTATGCAAGAATGATCAAAAATAAATTTCAAGTGGTTATCGTAGTTACAATACTGGTAAGATGAGACTTTTATTTCCTTCCATTTGTGGATATATTCCAAACTTCCTACAATGAAAACACTCATGCAGAAAGAAAAACCAGGTTATAAAAATATTCTAACAGAACATGTAAGTGGCAAGAAACAATAGGTCATTGGAGCCAACTTCTATGCACTCTGATAAATAAAAGCCATCAAATTAACACTTCAAGTTTTTAAAAACTTGGAGGACACAGAGCTGCCACCATGATAAGCTCTAAGCACATATTCAAAAAAGCCACCTACCCATCTCCCACACTCCAGTTACTGATAAAATACTCCACTGCCTGGCCAGGCACTTACATCTCAATTCCTCCTACCAGTTTTGAAACTAACACTGGCTTTGAAAATACAATTCTATGCCCTATAATTAACTTCTACCATTACAAAGACCAATAAAAACTAAAACATCTTAAAAAGCATATGTTCAATTTATGTTAGACAACCGCATATCCGTCTTGCCAAAGTATTCCAGACTACCTTTCCATCTGGCGAGTTAGTCCAGTACTCGTTCCCACAAAGGCCTCAGCGTCTTTGGCTGTACCCTCTACCATAAGACAGGACACCTAGCTAGTCAAGTGCATGATACAGGTCTTCCCACAGCTGTCACAAAGCAGAACTTTATAATCTTTGAAGCTAGAACTGAACGGTATTCAGTTCCAAGAGAGCTCTGAAAACTTATCAACAGATTATGTCAAACAACCTCCTGGCTTGCTAACGTCCTGGTCACTAATACCTAAAAGCAGGGACCAGGAGGAAGGCACTGTACTTTGTCAAAATGTGTGAGTGATCAAACAAGGAGAAAGCAACAACCTTCCTGGCTCAGTTGGCTTGACTGCCCCCATCCAGGGGGCCGAGGCCCAGGGAGTGGGGCGGCACAACATGCACCTGCTGTCCGCCGGGCCCTATGTGAGGCTCAGGGACTCATCCACAACAAAAGCAGTCTCTGTCCCTCAGGGCTCTGAAATCTACCACCAAGCATTCTATAAACGCTTACTTTGTGCCAAACTGCCAACAGACATCTCTGCCGCCTCTCCCCAACCCAGGACCCACAGCACAAGTTCTAATGAATCCTCAGTCTCTCACTCCAAGCCCAGACTTGACTGACCTCCGTGCTCCTGCTCATCACAGCCCTTCAAGCAGCGCTTAGCAGCCTGAGGTGACAATGTAAGATACAACCTACATACCATCCTGGTCTTGACACCAGGAGGCGCAAGTAAAACGAGGTACGGAAGCCCCAAACTGTAGATAAACACAAAAAGAGTAACTTATAGAAAATAGCCTACAATGGGCAAAACACTCAGCCAAGCGGGGGTTTCACAGAAAGAAAGCAGGACAGAGGTGAATGGGAAAAGCACTCCAGATTTGGAGCAGGACTTGAGAATCACAGAAGTAAAAATACAAGAGGTGTATTAGAGAACAGTGAGCTTGGCTGGTGTGGAGTTTCCTGAGAGAAACAACAGGCCACAGGAAGAAAGGATCTGAATGGCACTGTAGGAAAACACCACCAGGGCATGAAACTGTGTGGACCAGACCCTCCTGTCATCTTGGGGAAGTTGCTTCATCTCTCTGGGCTTCGGTTCCCTTGAGATAAGCAAGTGAGGGGGGGTAGATCAGGGCAGAGATGGGGAATCCTGCCTCCCATACCCATAGAAAACATCTTCCTTCAATCCCACCACTCTATTCATAAGCCACTCACAGACTCAGTCCCTTTGAACACAGGTGCCATAGCCAGGCACACTCATCTCCGAAAAAGACCCCATGATTCTGAAACCGAAGCTAGAATGGAGCGGACTTCACCAAACGATGCTGAGAGGCTTCTGCTACACACCCATATGCCTGAAATTCTTCTCTACTCATCATTCATTAATGAAGCAATATAACCCATGGTCTCTCACCCATCTCCTTAAATTCCTCATTGGTCAGTTCCAGCCATGCAGCATCCATGTCGTTGAGGTCGTAACGACACACACTGTCGGCCAGTGTCCGGATATCAACATAGCCCAACTCTGGAGGCTCGGAGCCTGGCGACACAATGTATTTCTTGGGCCTGATGAACATGAGGGATTTCTCTTCAGACACGACCCTAGTTAACAAGAAAACAAAGCAGCCAGGTTACCCTTCCTGCCACAAAAAAGGAAGTCTTTCACAAGGCCCAAAATTTGCTTCCACTTACAACACCCTAATCCCCAGGTTATCATCGGATAAACAGGCTAACACTGAGACATCCTCAAAACAGCTTTTTCCAACTGGCTTCCTGGGATACTGCACGCCCTGCCTTGAGCTAGGAGAGTGGCTGCCCTGACCTGCTGGCAATTCCGAAACACTGACCTCCTAAGCTTCAAGAGTCAGCGATTAAGTCACTTTCAACCAATCAGGCCTGCCCACCCTGCTGAAGGTCTAGCACCAGGTTCTTCAGAACATGGTGGCAGGACATGCACAGCAGGGCCCTGGGGAACCAAGGGGACAAACCCACCACCTCTAATCTTAAAAATAAAATTAGGCCTTGCCCATTACTAAGCAAGCTAAGAATCTGAGAGGCCTAGCCAAGTAGGGGACTCTCCCAACATATGCTTAGGACCCCAGGAGAGGAACATAAGCTCCCACTTCTCCTTATACTACCACCCTCTCCCCACACCTGTTAAGACCTGGAGAGCCTTTCACTACACCCCACTCAAAAGAAATGACAGCACACAAGACTGAATCCCTCCCAACTTGGAAGGAAGAGCCCTCTTCCTAAAGACATAGGCCCAGCATCACAGCCCCACATGTCCACAGTTCCTCCCTCCACGCTGCCATGTCAGCAGACCATCAGCAGGTGGTCCAAAGAGTGTCAAAGTACTGTCATCAACCTCGTAACTACCAGAGTGATTTTACCTACAGGTAAAACAGGCAAACCAAAGGGAGTTATTTCTCCGACTCAACCAAGAGCAGGGCTTTAGCTAAAAACTCGATAAGCTGTGGTTAACATGTACTGCTCTTGGTCTGGGCTCCCAAATAAAAAAATGACCTGGCGAGTAATTCTGGATGGGGACTGCCATCCAAATAGTGAAAACAGTGCTGTGCCCCAAACGTAGATTCGAAGGCAAACATGGTGTTTATCCTGCAGGGCCAACGACTCTGGCCTACGGAAGCATCGGATTGGTCATTTAAGCTTGCACATTTAAGGGGACATTTGTCACAGAGACCCCAAAACAACAATAATCAGCAACGGTAAAAGAGTCCATTTCACAAAGCTGGCAGCTAAACAACAGCACAGCAGAGAAACCAGGCATTAGCTGAGCGCAGAGGCCCTGAATCTTCCCTCCCTATGAGGGGCGTCCACAGTCAGCTGAGCAGCACAGTGAAGGAAGAGGCAAACAGGCCCCAGCTCCATGCGGAGGCAAGTCATCAAGGCCCCGGACCCACAAGACACTTAAATAAAATAAAATAATAAGAGAACTCATCAAACGTCCCTCCTCTGAAGCCCCCCTTCCACACAACCATAACCTGGCAGGTCTCCTCACACCTGCCCTCCTCCAGAGTGGAACCTATCCCCACAACAGCCATGAAGCCAGGCACTCCTCTCCAGCAGAACTGCTCCCCAGAGTGAACACAACTGGGGGTGGGGTGAGGGGAAAAAAAAAAAAAAAAAGCAGCAGTTGTGTAAACATCCCAATTTCCTCCCCTCAACCAGTCACCTCCCTGCAACGTCTTGGAATTTGCCCTCCTCTCGTAAGAGAGCAGCACCTTCCCAAGATGGCTGGAATATTAAGTGGAGGCCCATGGCCCACAAAATCACTCCCTCTGGACCTAAAGCATGTTTCTACACATTTCTGTGGCCACTTGAGGCCCCCCTCTTAGTTCACTGCTCTTCTCAGGCACCTGGCTGTCAGCAGAAAGGCAATGGCAGGTGGAGAGACACGTCTACCTGGCCACAGGCTGAGGGATGGTCCCTGGACTCACGGGCACCTGGACCCCTTTCTCCCACTCCTGTCTCCAGGGATCTGCCAACACATAGTACTCATCTGGGTTCAGCTGATAGGAGTCATGCAACTTCATAGCAGTGATCAGGTCTGTCCTAAACACCTGGAAAGGGAAAGAAAGGGTCACTGACATGTGATATTTGCATTCTGACTCAGAGTGCTGGCAGCTGCAGGGTAACCATGGAGCTGCCGTGTAACAAGGTCACTGTATCAGCAGAGACCAGGTCTGACCTATTACAGGAACCCCTTGGCCTGCCGCGCCCCTTGGCCTCTCAGGCTGGGGGCGGCAATGGCTCACACCAGCCTCTCACTTCCTCATCAACTCCACAAGCCTGCAGCATCTCTGACAGCAGCGAAGCAACCTTGTTGTCCTCCTCCCCAAAACTCTAGAAACTCTCAATTCAAAAGAGGGCTGCTGAGATTTCACTCAAGGGTGCTCTTTTGGTAAGATATAAAACTCCACTAACCATGCAACAACTTCAAGCCAAAACCCAGAACTGCCAGGCCTCCTCTCCCATACGCAGACCACCACCACCCAGCTCCTGCCTCCCAGAGCACCAGGGCCTGCGGCAAGGTACCCGGGCAGTCGGGTCCTGGCTGGCAGGTGCCACACATAAGTACATGTGGGGAAAATATGGGAAAGAAGCAACGACAGACCAGTGGGGTCAAGTCAGAAAAAGGGCTTGTAAAGAGCATGTTTACACATGTTTGTTTACCTGGTATAACTTCTATAAGGGAAGCAGTATTTGAGAGGAAAGGAGGGGAGGGAAGGAGAAAAAAAGAAAGCAAGCAAGCTGCTCTACCCTCTCTTCACCCCACCTAAAACCGACCCCCCCAAAACTCCAAAGCACCCCTTTACAGGCAGAGCTCCTCAATCTCTCATCAGAGGTAGAGACAAGAGCAAAAGTGGCCCTCGCAGGGCTGCTCTTCCCAACTGGGAAAAGGGCAGAAGTGCAGCGCCAGCGGCCAGACGGGGCCTTGTCCTCAGTCCACCAGTGTCTCAGGGCTACATAAGGAAGCTCTGACCCTGGCATTAGCGCTGGCCCAAAGTTGTATTTGGCACAAAGCATGCCTGCATCTGTAAGCTACACTCTCTGTTTACACAAGTCACAATGCTGAACTCTCTCTTCTCGGGACAGGGAGTTCTTTCTTAAGCTGTGAAGCACAGTTCACATTATAGGCCTGTTAATAGGTCCATATTTGTTTTTCCTGGTGGCTTTTCAGACTGGTGATCACTTTAATAAACTTCACCATAATAAAGTCTGAGGGCAGTGTCTGAGTAAAAAGTCCATTTCTCTGGCCTGCCGTTTTTTTCAACACAGACTTTTTCCCCACTATGCCACTTCTCGTTTCTCAAGTCCCAGTAACAAGCAGTAACCTGGCTGTGCACCATCTGCAAAAGCACAAGCAAGGTCAGGCTCCCCTGCAGCCCTGAGCCCCCGAAGCAGGCTTCCAGCCCAGATGCAAAGGACCCGTATCACCTAAGCCCTTCTCCCCCGACCAGAGAAAAGTGCTTTAAAACAAAAATCACAAGTCTACATCTTCAGGAAGCAAATCAGTTAAAAAACACATTCCAACTAAGCCTTGCCAGTAAAAAACAAGGGAGTAAGCCAAAGGAGGAGGAAAATCAAACTGCGGCAACAATATGAGAAAAGGCAACCCACCCTTCCTTTACGGAAAGACTCGGAGGACAGTCAAGAACTGAAACAGATGCCCTACACAGACTCCCCAGTCTCTGGCAGGATTCGATGTTAGCGCTAACCTATGTGTAAAGTAGTCTGAACTAAGAGCTCAACTCAGAATTTTAGGGGAAAAAGACAAAAAAAAAACCACGGGTCAGGGATAAGGCCGGTGCCATCCATGCCGCTCAGCCTCCTGCTGCCCGGTGCCCCTCAGACCCAGTACTAGCTCCCCCATCCTAACCCCCCATACTATTGTCCTGAAGTAACAGAAATGCATGTAGCGTGAACAGGAGGACACTGGTTGTGGAGGCAGCAGAGAGAATTAAGAAATAAAGACAGGCAGAGCCGCTCAGATCCCACAGGAAAGGAGGAGAGCACGGCAGATCAAAAATGACAAAGACCTGGGAAAACGATGGCAATAAAACGGCCACCTTCCCATGAAGGTTTGATCTAATGTTTAAGTGTCTCCTGGGATGGTTTTCTACTACGATTCCTCATGGAGAATGGTATTCCACAACTAACAACTCCTAACCTCAACACAGCCAGCGACCCACAGCACTCCCATTACAGACCCAGAAAAAGAAGGAGCTGGTGGAGCACAGGCCTCGGCTCCACAGCTACAGGATGAGGCAGCCTCTGAAGCCATCTATTCAAAAGGCAACACAAAACCAGGGGCTGAACCTAAGGCCCTCCTCCCCACAGCCTGCCCACCTGAAAACTGTAATAAACTAAAATGCCCTTTCTGCGATCGTTCAAATCCTCAGAGCCTGACCAAGGTTGTCAAATAAAACCTATCTCAGGCCTGGTAGAGGACCCTAATCAACAAAGGCCTGCAGAGAAACGCACCTAAAAGCAACTTTAAATAAAGAGACAATAGATAATAGGGAGGTAGGTAACAAAATGTGGGGGAGCAGGAAAATAGAAGATGAGAAACAAATCGAAAAAGAAGGGGGAAAAAAAAGCCTTAAACGTAATCGCCGAAACAAAACTCCCAGAATTACAATGGGTTGTTGCCAAATAAGCCACAAATTCATGGCCAAAACTAACTTGAGGCTGGCAGGGACTGGCAGCAGCCGAACCCGCTGATCTCCTGGCCAGAGGAAAAGTTGTTGGGAGCCAGCGAAGATGAAACAGAAAAGGAAAAAAAAAAGAATATAATTAATCATAATAGCTAACATTTACTACTGAGCACTATTTTAAGTGCTTAGTATGTATTAACGTCTGTGTATTAACCCCACTTAATCCTCACAAGAATCCTATGAGGCAAACACCTGTGTCACCCCCATTTTAGAAATTTGAAAACTGAGGCCAAAGTAGTTAGATAATTTGCCCACGATTGCAGAGACATCAGTATCAATCAACCAGGTGTGTGCCAACCACATGTACTCATGCACACGGTAGGACATGCACAGTCACACCATCATTCAGGAAATACCTCTGAAGGTTTTCGATCTTCATGTCTGGAGCAGGAACCTCTCCTGTGCTGGGATCGGGAATTCTGGGACCAAGTAGTTGAGAGGCCTAAAGACAAATATCCGAAGAGGAACAATTAAAAGTACACAAATCACTGTGTGTTCACAGGGTTTTGGTAATTTTAAAGATTTTATTTATTTGAGAGAGAGTGAGAGTGAGCAAGTGAGCGAGCAGGCACCGGCAGGAGCAGAGAGAAGGGGTGGGGGTGGGAGAGAGTAAGGATGGGGGCAGGAGAGAGTAGACTCACTGCTAAGCCCTGCTCAGCCCCAGGCTTGATCCCAGGGTCTCAGGATCACAACCCGAGCTGAAGGCACACCCTTAACCAACTAAGCCAGCCACCCCAGGACTCCCACAGGAGATTTTTTAACCAAATTCAACAAGGCTCACCTCAGTGCCTCCCCACAACATAAGCGGCAATGTTCTTCCACTCTCAGTACTTAAACCACACACTTTCCAGAGCAGGCCTAACCAGATCCCTCCGTCCTCGCTCTGTAGCCCAGGTAACAGCACACAGGAAGGGGGCATTTTAAGCGTATCACCCATGCAGAACCTTCATCTGTAGGCCTGCACTTCAAGAGGTTCCAAGTCTTTCACATTGGTAAATACAATGTGAAAAGCATTTGAGTTTTCAATAAACTTTCTAAATGCTAGATCATTATGTTAAATCATAATGCCACCCCCCAAAACATTAAAAAACAGTTCTGACTCCACAAAACCTAAGAACTTTGCATGGCCTGAAACGGGGAAGCTCAGACTGCACCAGACTAAGTGCTATGGCCAATTAACTTTTAAAATTGCCTACTCACCTTGCCCAAAAAATGCCAACAGGGTCTTTTCTGTGCCTTTCTTCCACAACTAACTAATGCTCTATGATCCAGCCACTTCCCCACCAGGCCACAGAATCCAGAAGCCCTACCAGGGCACCCATATCTCCTAAATGCCACCATGTCTAAGCCCCTCTCAGGCCTAAGACCTCTTTTGCAGCATGAACTCTATCCTGCTTGAGATGCTCCCTCAGCCTGGATGGGAATTCTTTTTCCTGGTATCTACTCAGTGCTAACTTCAGTCTTCGATGAACCCTGAACACATTAGCATTTCTCCTTCTTGTTCCAAGTATTCTCCCCATGGAGAGGTCATCCCTGCCCTTGGGTCTTCCCAATGTGCCCAGGAGACTGTCAGACTCGCATTTCCACTCTCACCTCCCTGCCAAGCTCCAGGTCCACGTTCACCTTCAGATAAGACATCAACTTCAGGGTTCCTTAGGTCAATCAACTCCACACGATAAAAACTGGCCTCAACATTTTACCCAAACCTGTTATTCCTCTTCTATTTCTACTTTGATGAATACCACTACCATTTCTACTAGAATTCAGAAATCTAAGAGTCATCCTAGACTCTCCTCACTCAGGATACATCCAACCATTGGCCGAGTTATATTCAGTGCAAATACCAATACCTCAGAATCCCCGCCTCTCTTCCCACCTCCACCTCTGCCTCCTCACTTGTTTTATTGGTCAACTGCAGTGGCTTCCTGTCTGTGGGTACCTTACCACCACCAGAGAGCTGAAACAGCCCTCACAACTGCCCCTGGCAGGTGCTGAACTTCCTCATCACTCACCTCTAACCTGAACACATACTGTACTGTTTCCCAGAAATGAACAAACCTCCGCAAAATAAAAGCACAAACCTAAAGGAACTGCCTTCTACCAATAAAATCATTTGCCACTCAAGTAGGAAGCTTTTATCTCTGTGGATTCCAGAGACGAGGGACACAGAATCAAAACACCTTAAGACCTTGGAGACATTAAGAAACAGATTCTACACATAAGCCTATCATCAGATTTGCAATGACGGAGACTAAAGGAGATTTCCAGGCTCCTCTGACACAGATGGGGGTAGTACCCTTGATCACCAGTTCTGAAGGCTCTTACTGGGTCAACTGACTGCTGTTAGGTTAGCAGAATTACATTTCCTACAGGTGGCCCTACTGTACTTTCGGTAAATATTTTAGAAAATTCTTCCTTACAGAATAGTGAGTATGTCTCTTTAGACTCTACTCAGTAAGAATGTTTCCTCCCACACTGAAGGAAATATTCTGGGCACACAGGAGTGCAAACCCAACTTGCAAAATCTCTATGTCCAGTCATCAGCGGAAAAAGTAGAGACAGAAGCCAACTCAGGAACCTGGAGAGGCAGGCAGATGGTTCATGTCTTCAGACAGGTCTCTTCACCCTCTGGTCCTGCAGGCCCTCCTCCGGCCAGCCCACAGGCGAAGAGAACAGACCGAAGAGTGCAAACAACTCTAGAAGGATGCCCAACTGTTTGTGGAGAGGAAAGAAGACACAGGGCAAAAAAAGGCATGGCCCCTTTCCTTTGAATTACTAGGAAAAGGATTATAAATATAAGAAAACCAGAAATTTTAGAAGAATCATTCCACTGCTATACTTTTAAAATGAATATAGAGGGGAGGTGAGTCTTTATAGTCTAATACTTTCAGAGTTAAAGCAGAAAATAAATTTGCTCACTTTTTAAAAAAGTTTTAAGTGATCTCTATACCCAATGTGGGGCTCAAACTCAGGACTCCAAGATCAAGAATTGCATGCTTGGGGCGCCTGGGTGGCTCAGTGGGTTGAAGCCTCTGCCTTCGGCTCAGGTCATGGTCTCAGGGTCCAGGGATCGAGCCCCACATCAGGTTCTCTGCTGGGCAGGGAGCTTGCTTCCCTTCCTCCCTCTCTGCCTGCCTCTCTGCCGACTTGTGATCTCTGTCTGTCAAATAATAAATAAAATCTTTTAAAAACGGGAAAAAAAAAAGAATTGCATGCTCTTCTTTTTATAAATATTTTATTCATTTATTTGAGATTGAGAGAGAGTGCACAAATGAGGAGGGGAGGGAGAAGCTCCCCCATGAGCTGGGAGCCTGACATGACTAGGGGCTCAATCCCAGGACCCTGAGCCAACCAGGCGCCCAAGAGTCACATGCTCTTCTGACTGAGCCAGCCAGGTGCCCCCAAATTTGCTCATTCTTGGTTTTTGTGTCACTCTTGCCTCTTCTTGGGGATGTCAGAAGTCCCTCCCAGGTAGTTTCCAAGATTTCCAGGAAGTACACAGTTTTGCTGGCCAAGAACACAATCCAAGTAATGGCAATCACTCAGAAACTTTTCCTAGGACTGCTTTTATATTCTTGAAAATGTCTGGGCCACATTTGCTTTTAAAACCAGGAATCCAAAGATGCTCCAAATTTGGTATCTGATAATAGTAATATCCAAGGGAAATGCTGGTCCACCCAGAAATAGTCTGTCCCTCTTCCTTCTAATTTAACTAATGCAAAAGGAAGGAGAGAAAAAGTAATCTACTGAACTCACTTTGCAGAAAGAGAAAGACTGGCGAAAAGGGAAAATTTAAATTTTAACTGACAAAAGGGATGTTCACTAGAGCCAAAAGCTGGTAATCACCCAAATATCCACAAACTGAATAAGTAAACATACGGTGGTATCCATACAATTTACTGACCAAATTATGGTATGTGCATACAATGGAGTACCACCCAGCAATAAGGGGAAAAATGAGCTAATGATACATACAACATGATGCTGGAATCATTCTGTGATGAAAGAAGACAAAGAATACATATTGCATTATTCCATTTACACAAAACTCTGGAAGGTAACAACTAAGCTATGTGACAAAGTAGATCAGAGGTTGATTAGGAAAAAGAGAGAAGGATTATCTTGAGTGTTATGATTTCATGGGTATAAACATTTCAAAATGTATCAAAACTGCATACTTTAAATGCATGCAGAAAATAAGTGATGATTTTCTATCATCCATTAACAGTAAAGGAAAAGATAATGCTCTATTTTACTTCACACAGGTAATTTGCATATAGGTGAGAATCTGCATAGAGAACTAGAGGATCCTTCCATGTCCAACAGCAGGTATTTTACCTGTAATCCCTTTTCTGGTTTACTTGCTTTTAAGTACTGTCAAGAGCCATCAGGCCCAAGACAGAGGTGACTATTTACAACATACAGTATACCTAAGTTGGTATTGTGCACACAGCAGATTCTCAAAAAAAATTTTTAAGTGGAAAAAAGTATAGTGTTGTTGAGAACAGCCATGCTCAACAAGAATCACCACCACTGTAACTCAAAAACTGAAGGTGGCAGGCACCAAGAATATATCTGTTTTACTTACTAGAAGATAAGTTTTGCTTTGTTCTTAAAGACTGATCTATTTATTTATCTTAGAGAAAAACACAAGTAAGGAGGGCAACTGGGGGGTGGTTGGAGAGAGTCTCAAGCAGACTCCCCACTGAGTGAGGAGCCCAACTCAGAGATGGATATTAACCCTGAGATCATGACCTGAGCCAAGATCAAGAGCCAGCGCTCAACCGACTGAGCCACCCAGGTGCCCCTAGAAGACAGGTTTAAAGAAAAAAAAAAAAGATATGTTTGAGTTCTGGGAAAACGAGGTCATGGAAAATAAAGCAAGAATGCATTTAAAGGGGTGCCTGGGTGGCTCAGTGGGTTAAGCCTCTGCCTTCCGCTCTGGTCATGGTCAGCTCCGCATCAGGCTCTCTGCTCAGAAGGGAGCCTGCTTCCCCCTCTCCCTACTTGTGATCTCTAGCTCTCTGTCAAATAAATAAATAAAATCTAAAAAAAAAAAAAAAAAAGAATGCACTTAAAGACAACTTGTTGGGCCACTGCCTCCTGACAGGAATGCCCCAACATCTACAGAAACATTCGCAGAAAGCCTACAGGCCAAGAGACTCAGGTCTTGACAGTATTATACCAGTTCTCTCCACAGCAATGCTCTCAAGTGGTCAAGAAGCTCCCAGAGTATTACTCAAGCAAAATAATTTGCAACCCCTTTTAATTTAAAAAAAAAAAAAAAAAAAGTTACAGAAATCTTTTTTTTAAGTATGTTGGGTGAAAAAAAAAAAAAAAAAAAAACAGAACCAAGAGTATTTCAAATACCACAAGGACCAGGAGATAGTGATTTATGCTACAGCAAAACACTAGACACCTGTAAGTTCTTAAAAACCATGTGCTAAAATCACACTTTGTTGGTACTGCATTTTGTTTTTGTTTTCAGAATGCTAACATTTAATGGCAAATTAAACTAAGAATATAGCAAGTAAAATTCTTTTTTATTTTCTCGTTGCTTTTAGGAGGAGTTGGGAACTCTAGAAATTTGGCAATGATGTCTAAAATTACTTCACTGTCCATAAACAAAACAGGGTTACTTAAAGTCCACTCTAGTGACAAGTTTAAGTGACTTTAAAAATTCTGGACATGTATACCATTTAAGAACAATTCTCTATTAAACACTGGAAAGAATGATTAGATAAAGCATCTTATTTTAATGGCCCCAAACTCCCACTGAAACAGAGCTCTGTGGGGTAACAATCAAAGTTATAAAAGGCTTACAGATCACAGCATCACGAGCATGGACCCCGTATGTGCACAGAGCACTCAACCCTGTTTTTCGGGTCCTACTAGGCAGGTATTTCGAACATTCTCCTTTGAAATTAAAAATAGCCATGCTTCTTGCCCTAGATCTAAAATAAGGAAAAACCTCAAGAGTAAATCTACTACCTACTGCATACACTCCACTGGTAACCCGTGTGTGATAACAGGTTGTGGAGCCCACGAGAGGTTTAGAAATCAGAACGAACTGTGGTCTGGGTGTTGACACCACCACAAAATGCAAACTCTGAAAGAACCGCACCACTCACCAAATACCGAATCTCCTAGGTCTCCAACACTGCTTTGCTTCTAGACACTACATCACATGCTGGTGTCTTCAGGAATGTTAAACCAGCTTAACAAAGAAAGGAACTTAGGGACCAATGAGTATCGGAGTCTGGCAGGGCAAGTGGTGTCACAAAAGCACAGATCCAAGACACACCCCTATGCATTACTTCAAAGCTAGGGACAGCCCTGTGCAAATAAAGCAAGGCTGTGGAAATTCCCACCGGAAAGTAAGCAAATTTAACGTAGTTATTAACCATTTGCTTTAATTGCATGATAGAAGACAAGACTCTAATATAATTGCTGTTTCTTGCAGGGGCTGACCCTACACTTCCCCCATCTCCTCCATCCCAGCATAGCTTAGCTCCATGGTCCAACTCACTTCCACATTCCAAAATACAAAAGCTTCATGCATATATCCAAAAAACTGGCTCAGGAATATTTCAACATAAATATACTTGTGCCTTCAACCAATGGACACACACATTTCACTTACCCAGTGCTCCTGCCGACACCCAAGTCCAATGGCTATAGAAGACTAGCCCATGGACTAGATCATTTTGTGCTAACTGCTCCTATAGCCCAAGAAGATGCTGGCTCTGCCTCTCAAAGCCAAGCCACACGTTGGTTTGAAAAGGGGCAAAGCCACCTCTGTGTGTCAGTACACATTCTGCAATATTTGAACCGAAAATCCCCTACATTTCAAGAATGCCTACACAATCCCTGAGTGTCACAAGATGCAACTGAAGGGGGAAAAGAACAAATTAAAGGTACAGTCAATTTATGAATGGAAGTGGAAGCATGCAAAAGAGAAACCACTGAACGACTTGCATGAAGGTAACCAAGCACAGCCAACTGAATTAAGAAAATGACAGCAAGTTATTGAAAGATGGAAGGAAACTCATTAAATGCAATAAGACATAAAGAAGTACAAAGCAGAAGTATATTTCATCCACTAAAATTTTGTTCTCTCATTGTTTACCTATAAGCTGGAGAAAAACTAAAGTCCTCACATAACTTTATGTTTACCACTCACCAACCTGAGTTACTAAATGCAAAATTAGTAGATCTGAATTTTTTTTTTTTAAAGATTTTATTTATTTATTTGACAGAGAGAGATCACAAGTAGATGGAGAGGTAGGCAGAGAGAGAGAGGGAAGCAGGCTCTCTGCTGAGCAGAGAGCCCGATGCGGGCCTCAATCCCAGGACCCTGAGATCATGACCTGAGCTGAAGGCAGCGGCTTAACCCACTGAGCCACCCAAGCGCCCAGTAGATCTGAATTTTGCTCAGCACTCTTTTTCTGCACATTCATCATCACAGGTGATGGAGCAGAGCTCAGCTGCTAACTGGAGAAGACAACATGTTTCAGGGCTAGTACAGGTGTGGAAACTAGGTGACCAGAGGGTCCGCAAGGTACCTGTTTCCAGACCCCCAGCAACACTCTCCAGGCCTTCCCACAGGGAAGTCCCAGTCCTGACAGTTATGAAATTCAACAGGAAAAGGAAGCTCTGCTTCACAACTTCAGGAAAAACTTTCAAGTGTCAGCACACTTCTCTCATTATTCCTAATAAATAAATAAATAAATAATTTTCCCCCTTTCCCTCTGTTGTCTTTGAGAGGCACATTAAAAACAACCCAAAAAACCCAAAAACATCATTTACATTTGGTTCCCTTATTCCAGCCAAAAATCCCGTATTTTGAAAAGAAAAAAAAAAAAAAAAGTGTGCCAAATGGACAGTATTCATTAAGTAATATTTAATTCTTGTCTTACTTTACAGAAAAAAAAAATAGAAGAATGGTGATCAGAGCTGTTAATTGGCCTGAGATAACAATCCATAATTCCTGCCAAAAGAAAGGACACTCAATGCTTTAATTAGCCTCTGCAGCTTTACCAAAGATAAAAATGCAATCTCCTTCAGGTTTTGGAAATACTGATAATAGCTGGTGGATCCCATTCCCACATTTGCCAAAACTCCAGAGGACAGAGGATCCTGGGCTGGGAAGCAGGAAATGAAGGGCTTGTTTCCCGGGGCCACACCCTGGCACAATATGTAACTTCAACCTAGTGAGGGCCACCCAGTCCCAGGAGCCCAGCTCTTACAGGCACAGCCTGTGAACACCCCAATGCTATTTCGTCTAACTGTAGGGCCAGCCCTCCACAGGGCACCTGGAGAAAGGCTTCAACAACTCCAAATGCAGCTGGATGAGGGCTTGCACTGGCACAGAAAATGCCCATCCATCCCCAACTGTAAATACCACACTGGTATTCCCCTGGATCAGGCCAGAAAACAAAGCAAAGGACTCCAGCCCAGAGGCCAGCAGGGCCCCGCCGTGGCTGCGGCTGGTGTTGTGGCCCCACGCTGACGTCTGCAGCTGCCTCTCCTCCACTTGGACAAGTTTTGCATTGGGCTGGGAACTGCTGCCAAAATTCTGTCAGGGCTGCAGGCTGGAGAGGCTGGGGCGCAGCCACTGCACACACCCAACCCTTCTTGCAATCAGGACTTTCCAAGTGCCCAGACTTCCCTGAGGGCAGGCCTGGTTCTAGGGTCCACACTGCAAGGGCAGAAAGCAGCCCAATCAGACCACCATGGGCTTACACAAAAAGATGGGCTCCAACACAAAGCCGTCTGGTACCAGAGGCCTCTGCTGTGAAGCAACTGCCCTCAGAGAGGGTTTGAAAGGGTATTCCATGGTGTCAATATGTATGTATTTCTATAAGCTTTGGGACTCCAAGGGTTCTTAATGAGACCTGTTTGTTTACTGTATCATCGTCTACTATAATTACCAAATCATTAAGCCTGGACAGACAGTCCAGTACTAGAGCATCAACATACACTTTATACTGAACCAACTATATGACAAAAGGATGGCCCACCTACCTTTTAGTAGCACTGTCGTGCTCCCCTCATCTATCTAGCCTGAGTAGGACAGAACCCAGCTTTGTGGTCTACCTAGTTTAACCCTCCAGCCCTCTGTAAATATTAATGCTCCTTAATGCTCTGACTCTACCTTCTTCAGGGAGGCCAGCACAGACAGGAATGTAGCTTTTTTTTTTAAAGACTTACTTATTTATTTGACAGACAGAGATCGCAAGTAGGCAGAGAGGCAGGCAGAGAGGGAGGAAGGGAAGCAGGCTCCCTGCCCAGTAGAGAGCCCTATGCGGGGCTCAATCCCAGGACCCTGGGATCACAACCTGAGCCAAAGGCAGAGGTTTTAACCCACTGAGCCACCCAGGTGCCCCCCCATTAAGGTGACTTTTGATGGACACATTTTGGCGAATTTGGGCACTCTTTTCCTCCTTCCATTCTAACAAGAGTTCTAGGTGGAAAATCCTATTTAGATGAAACACCTGGTCCTCTAGGGCTGCAGAATTCTTATGTTGGAGGCTAACCCCTAGTACCTCAAAATGTGACTACATTTGGATAAAAGCCTTTAAAGGGGTAATTAAGCTAAAATGAGGTCATTAGGGTTGACCCTGATCCTATCTCACTGATGTCCTTAAGAAGACATTTACACGCAGAGATGCCAAGGATGCACATGCTCAGAAGATCGTGTGAGGGCACAGTAAGAAGGCAAGCCAAGGAGAGAGGCCTCAGAAGACAGCAGACTTACTGACACCTTGATATGAGACTTCCAGAACCGTGAGAAAATAATTACCTGTTGCTTAAGCCACCCAGTCCTGTGGCCGTTTGTTCTGGCAGCTCAAACAGACCCATACAAGGGCCTCTGGGGCTATCAGGAGCCTCTGTGCAGCTGAGAAGGAGTAGATTGGGCCACGGCCCAGAACTGCACTGTTCAACATGGTCGTCAGTAGCCACATGCAACTTTTTTTAATGTACATTTTAATTAATTAAAACTAAACAAAATCTTAAAACCCAGAGTTCCTCAATTACAGCAGATAAGAACATTTCCATCCTGTTGGGAAGCTCTAGACCAGAGAGGGAAAGGCTGTAAGTCTGAGAGAATGTTCCAGGAGAACCTTGTCTTCCTTTCAAGATTTTAGTAATCTCAGGGGGGGCGCCTGGGTGTCTCAGTCAGTTAAGCCTCTGCCTTCGGCTCAGGTCATGATCCGAGGGTCCTGGGATCGAGCCCCGCATCAGGCTCCCTGCTCAGTAGGAAGCCTGCTGCTCCCTCTCCCACTCCCCCTGCTTGTGTTCCCGCTCTTGCTCTGTCTCTCTGTCAAATAAATAAATAAAATATTAAAAAAAAAAAAAAAAGATTTTAGTAATCTCTATACCGAACGTGGGGCTCAAACTCACAACCCTGAGACTAGAAGTTGTATGCCTTACCAACTGAGCCAGCCAGGTGCCTCCAAGAGAACCTCCTCTAACCCAGCTCTCTCAGGGAAGAGATGAAGCAGCAACAAGAGCAAACACAGTGAGCATAAACCTGCTGCTCAATGCCAAAAAATATATTAAAACAGGACTCCAAGCCTTGTATCCAGCATTATTAGTATGTGAAAGTAATTCATGAAACCTTCTTCTGATTAATTTTGAACCTAAAAAGCAAGACATTTTTAAAATTGCTATAGGACAAAATTGTGTATTCAAGCAAACAGCAAGCATTTATTGAGTACTTATGACTCCTGAGGACACTTTGATAGGCACCACAGGGGGCAGAAGAGAAATATCAGCATGTTTTTGCCTCAAGGAGTAAAAAGCCTAAGTAAATATCAGAGCAAAAAACAGGTAGTGAGGGCTGTGTACAGACAAGCGCTGAGAAGTTCAGAAGGCTCTCCTAAGGGCTCTCCCAAGTGGTTTTAGCTGCCTGTGCCTGGGCACCAACCCTCAACACCTCTCCCTGAAATTAAAGGGAAGCCCTGCTCTCTGCAGCCCCCAAACCTCCATGCCTCTCCTTCCTTCATCCAGTTAACTCTTCCCCTGTGCCAAACATCAGCAGCTCCTACCATCTGCCCCCAAAGTCCCCGATCCCCTAGCTCGTCAAACCCAGCCTTTCATGATCTTGTCACAACTTAACACTCCATGTACCCTAAACACCTGACACTGCTCCAACAGCCACCAAATCTACATCCCACTGCCCCACGCCTGTCCCCAAAGTCCCCTAAAGAAGCCGTGTTTGAGGTCTTCTGATTTTCATGGTCCCTTCCAGTAGGTTTCTCATGGCTGTCAGTGTGGCCACCTTTAGCAGCAAAGGCTTGCTGTCTATAATTTACAGCTTTTACTCTGTTGAAGACTTCCAGACCAGAAAACGGAAAACAATCCTGTTTGCCTAAAAACTATTTCATCCTTCAGGACCTGCCCAAATGTCAATCCTGGTGTTTCCCTGGTCCTCCTGTCCTCTGAATTTGTGTCTCTCTCTCTCTCTCTCTCTCTCTCTCTCTCTATATATATATATATATATATATATATATTTATATACACACACACACATTTCCAACAAGCATCAAAAAGACATCTCTGTTACTCCCCTAGTGACTTTCTGTCAGACCTAGATTTTATGTATGTCTAAGACAGAGTTCCTTGAAAGCAGGCCTAATACCTTTCCCATCATGCAGCAGAGCAAGCAGGTTTCCCAAGTTTCATCTGTAACCTAAAACATAAGCCAACAGGCTGGAGCTCAGGCACTGTGCTAGGTACAAAATTCCCTTGTTATCCGAGAAGAACTCTTTGAGTAGTATGTTAGCTTCTCAATACACAGAAGCTGTATGACATTTATTTTGACTGCCTGGAAGCCAACTTCTGGTTCTCAGCTGCACTGTGAAAATACGAGGATGCCAGAGAGCAGAGATGCAGACAGGAGTAGTATTAAATACAGTCACGTTAAAAGTCAAGTGAAGAGCATGGACTCTTGCCTCACTAAAAACCTATACTTAATATTCACACATCACACTCAATCTACCCCTGTATTAGGTTGGACTAGTTGATAATTAACTGGCTTCAATTAAGTTACCTCTTCATAAATAGCAAGTCTAAGTGCCATAAATGATGTTTAGGAAAAACAGACACACCAGTGACTCTTGGAACTGGCTTGTTCATCCTTGGATAACAAACAGGAAGCCTGAGGAATGCCCGCCTGCAATCAACCTTACCAGAAAGACTTGGTTACAGACCTGCAGTCTCACACTCAGAGGCCTTGGCTTTCTCTGACCTGCCTGATATGTGAAGGGCCTCAGCTATTTAAAGCATTACATTAAAAAATCATGTTTTTACACCAACCCAAACCCGGGAAGGCTCCAAGAACAACAAAGCAGGACTTACTGCCATTGTCGTCAGAATCCTCACTGCTGCTGGGAAGGCGACCTCGTTTCATGATCTCCCCGGGAAACAGCAGGCAGCCTGCAAAGCAATGAGACAGCACTTAACCCAAGATGATAATACACAATCATCAAGTTGTGCTTCAGATGGCAGCCCAGGATTTACAGCATACAAAAGCAAACAATTGGCTTTAAGTAGCATTTGAATTGTAAACAGCAAAAAGACCAAAGATACATAGGTCAATTAGGTGCAATCTTTAACAGAACAGGTTCAAAGGGGGAGGGGTGGCGAAGTCACGAATCAGTAGGTCTCCTTAAGGTGCCACGTTTCTCTCTAGTTCCAGTGACATTATCACTACAACTACTCCAGGAGTCTTTTTAGCTGACTGGCAGCAAGCAAAGCAGAAAGAAACACGCAGCAATGAGCACAGTGCTTCCTCACTACAGACAGATTCATATTTTGCGTGTGTATATGGGGGATGGGGATAAGGTTGTGCCTGAATGTGTGAATATTTACACTGCACTGGGCATGATTATGCTTCTCAGGCAAATTTTGCTAAAATAATCCTAAAAGCCAAATAACCTGGAGTTGCAGGAACAAAATAAATGGGGTATTAGGAAAGCAATTATCTCCTCCAGCCATTTCCAACCCCTTGGCATTCAAAGCTCCAAGAGGAAGGAACCAGACATAGTAGCTGATCCAGCTCCCTCCCCTTTACTTGTGAGGAAATGAAATCAAAAAAAGTTTAAGCAGCTCCTCCCCCAAGTTCACACCAAATCCTATTTCACCGAACTTCACCCAACTCCTTACAGCCTGGTCCAACCTAACCTAGCCAGACAGAGAGACACCTGGCCCAACTTGCTCTTGCTAACTCCTTCCCCGTGATAATAGACCTCCAGCATTACCAGGTAAGAGACTCTATTAGCAGACAGTGACCTGAGACTAAAAGCCAGTCAATGAACTTATAAAGATGGATTCCCTGGTCATATTCGCACAGGTAGCTCTCCAAAGAAATCCAAAAAGCTTTCCCAAACTGAAATTACTGATTCCCTTGGTATTTTTAGGAACTTGATCTTACTGCAGGGCAATGATTCCTGATGAGAGAGGAGGGCTTTTCAAGTCAGAAGTACACACCCAGCCCCTCAAGAAAAGTACATCCCAAGATCCCCCTCATTGGGAATCAGAGCATTGGAATGTGGTATGTTTCTCGTAGCCTAGAGCACAGGAACAGTGTGGGTTAAAATGTGGAGAACCACTGTGTTAGAACACTGTGTTAGAACATGATAGAAATTAGAAACCCAAAGCTCCACTCTAAATGGACCTACTAAAGAGCAGACCAAAAAGGCAGAAACCCATCATACACTGTATTCTGTTCCCACCTACAAAAGAGACCTATATGATTGACTCAAATGTTAGGCCCCTAATCTGTAATTCTCCCTGAGACACCAGTTAAGCTTTGTGAGTTTCTGTTCACAAACTGATTCTTCAAAAACCATTAATAAAACAATTTACCAAGTGGCAGCCCAGACATGACTTGGGATCTGGGTCATGGGCTACCTTGTGCGCTAAGGTTTCATACCATGGGGGCGGGGTCATAGTCCTAGAACCCACCCATCCCTTTTCTGCAGAGCCCCATTCACCCATAACTAACATCCAGCAATCTATAACTTGGCCTGGGGCAGGCCCATTCCAGTCAGAAGCATCCACACCAAACACCTGTGGCCAACTCCCCACTTGGAAGGACTGTCTTTCCTGCCCAGTCACCACATGCCGAAAATATCAACTACTGACATCTAAAGTCTCCTCCAACCTTCCAGGGAGGGCAGCCCTGTTTCCCTTCCAACAGGAGGCACAGGGAGAAGAGGAAAAAGCAAAAGACCATTTTTTCCTAAAAACAACTTCAAGCTCCCCAAAGCCTATTTACACCAAGCAGCTTTAAAAAAGGAAGGAATGAAGGAAGAAGGAAGTAAGGAACAAAGGAAGGAAGGGCTACCTAAAGAGGAATTCCTTAAAAGTAAGGGTGTGGGGCACCTGTGTGGCTCAGTCATTAAGGGTCTGCCTTTCTCAGGTCCTGATCCCAGGGTTCTGAGATGGAGCCCACAACACACTTCCTGCTCAGCAGGAAACCTGCTTTTCCCTCTCCCACTCCCCCTGTTTGTGCTCCTTCTCTCGCAGTGTCTGTCAAATAAATAAATAAAATCTTTAAAAAAAAAAAAAAAAGGGTGTGATGTGACCCAAAAGAGGTGCAGCTCCCACCCCAGACTAGACACAAGAAAACCAGTGCTGATCACATCTCCACTAACTCAGACAACTTAAATTTACCTAAAAAGAGCTTGAAGAAGTTAGCATCCTTTTCAGTCAAAAAGTCTTCCTCCTAGCCTTCAAACACAACTCCTAGAGAAAACACCCAGTTCAACTAAATGAAAAACGCCAGCACTGGCCAAAATAGAATGATGCTCCTAAACACATATATATAAACACTCTCTAAAGCAAAATTATGCAAGTAAAAGAAGAGTAAAAATAGTATTTTCCTCCTAACGCATTCCATTTTCATCCACCCTGAAAGATGTTGAGAAATGAAGGTTGAGAATGCTATATTATACTTCTCCAGGGAACCTGGCATAGTAACAGGGGTTAGTGCCGGCAGAATCTCCTCCTCTGTTGCTCTAACACACTTAAACCTTGACATCAGGCTGATTTATCTCACCTGGGGTTACTTGCTGTATCAAGAAATCAAAGTACGCGTTAGTATCTTCAAGATACACAATACAGTGGTGGTATGCTTCAAACATCTGACCAATAAAAGCCAGTGTGAGAAACAGAGGGCCCTCCTCATCATTACCTTTGCTGACTCTTTAGGGCATGGCTGATTATTATCTAGACGATAGTGTAGTAAGTAATAAGTAAAACAACACTTCAGAGAAAGCACAAGAAGATATAATAGCGTATAATGCACCCCATGAACACGTGAATACCGAATCTACTTGGAGGCGCTGGAGAAAAAGAACTGTTCCGGACCTCATGGAATTCCTGGTCTGGTTGAGGACAGACAAGTCAACAGAAATTCAGTCATGGTTAGTGCTTCACAGTGGTAGATACAAGGCTCTGCAGGAACAGAGCTTGATGGGAGTCAGGGAAAAATTCCCCGAGCAGAGTCCTAAAGAGTAAGGAGAGGTAGCCAAAAGTGGAAGCACGACATTCTGGGCAAAGCACTGTAATATCTGACAACATACATGCAACATACCATATTACTCTGCACAGCATCTTCATAACCAGAATCTTACTATTTGCTCAACTGTTTACTAATACACTTTCCTTTTTACCTTTTATCCTACTGCCAAGCCTTACCGATTCATAATGTAGGACTCTTTCAAGTTCCCCTAACTTTGCCTCACCGATTTGTCTTCAAACACCTATATCTGTATAGTTTTAAGCACCTCCCTTTCATTCTCTGTGCCTGCAATCTCTTAGCCCTTCTGATTATTACAATAAATGAATCCCCTCTAATAGGTGACCACATCAAGTCATTCCTTATACAAATCTCTCCGTCTGCTGCACACTTACAAATTAGTCCAGCCAGAAACTCCTATGTTTTCTGCCACCTGGACCCTCACAACCCTACCCAAGCATCTCTCCTAACATCTCCCCCTCAGCTAGGCTTGCCTCTGCTGGGCCAGGCCTCTTACTGTTCTCAGCCTCTGCTAACGCTGGCTTCTCTGCCCTTCTTCTCCTCTGGGGGTCTCAGCGAAAAACCAGTAGGCATGGTCTACCATTCCAATTACAAGCACTTATATTTTGTACCACTCATTCCATCTTGTTTTAAAAACTTTTTCACCCTACTTTTCAATGTGTTATTTTCTTCAATAATCAATTCTTGCTTTGTATGATCACCTAAATGTGCCATATGTGTGTCTCTAGAAATTTTATAGAGTTCTTCAGCACAGAGATCCTCGGGGCGCCTGCGTGGCTCAGTAGGTTAAGCCTCTGCCTTTGGCTCAGGTCATGATCTCAGGGTCCTGGGATGGAGCCCTGCATCCAGCTCTCTGCTCAACAGGGAGTCTGCTTTCCCCTCTCTACCTACCTCTCTGCCTACTTATGATCTCTCTGTCAAATAAAAAAAAAATATTAAAAAAAAAAAGAACAGAGATCCTCTTTTAATTAAATATGAAAATAAGATACCATGGAGAGGGTCCTGCATAAAATAGCCTCAGGACAGCTACAATAAAACACACCCAGAACTCTGGGTTCAGTCCTCACCCACTCCGCCTGGTTTCATCAAAAGTGACTCAAGGTGAGGCAATTTACAAGAGCCTGGAGTATCCCTTTGCCATGTGAAGCAGAACAGCTAGGCAGATAAAAATACTAATTATTAGGAATTTGGGACTTTGTCCAAAGAAAGTAAGACTACCTAGGAAGCCTAATTATAATAACATTGCCTGGAAAGGCCAAGTCAAAGGAGGTTTCTGGCAAAAGACCCTGGCTGGATGCATCCAGTGCCAATCCTCAGGCACCTCCACTGCAGGCAGGGGCATGCCAAGACAACTAGGCACCAACTCCTCACCAAGCACAGGCACTATTTATATGACCATCCTTGTGGACATTACATGCAAACCACTCTCCTTCAATCTTCTCTTCACACAGGTTAAAATGAGTGGATTAACTACTCTATTAATTCGATTAAATTTGTATTGAGTTGGATACCCAAGAAAGGGTGAACAAGATACGAAATGGCCCAACAGAAGATACGGTAAACTAGACAAGTGGCTTCACTGTGATAACTGCTATAAAAGTTACTTGACTGCCATTCAAGGATTACAGTGGGACACGGCATACATAAATGAGATAGCAAAGTACCTTGAAATCTTGAAATTCCTCAGACTGAAACTGGAGGAAATACATCAGCATGCCCGGAAACTAAGAGCAACCATTAGCTGAAGGAATCCATTCCCAAGGTGGCTCAGGAATTTACTGAAGAGTGAACAAGTTCAGTGACCTGGGTGTGGTCCCAGGGAGACATGACTGGTATGTGATTCTGAGGAATAAAGAATGAGAAATGACTTCCGGGATAAGGAGTGAAGGGGTTTAAAAAAAGAATGAGATAATTAAGAATTCGAAGATGTTTATTCAGTGCTATTCCTGGGAAAGAGGGTCCAATTTGAGGAAAAGAAACTGTCCAGTTACTAGAATTACTCTCTGTGGCATAACAAGACCATTTATCAGGCTATAAACTCTACAGTTATAGTAAGGATTACACCCTAGTGATTTTAATTATCTTACAGCTCATAGGTAGAAAGTCAGGCTTCTTCCTCAAAGTATTAGCCATTATGTCTCATTCTTATTTCACTCTAAAGAAGTTCTGGAAGGTACTCAATTAAACACCTGTAAGGACTTCTCTATGCTATCACCTAAAGCAATGCTATGTATTAAAATAAACTAGTGCAGACACCTGGGTGGCTCAGTCCGTTAAGCGTCTGCCTTCAGCTCAGGTCGCAATCCCAGAGTCCTAGGATCGAGTCCCACATTGGGGTCCCTGCTCCACAGGGTGCCTGCTCCTCCCTTTGCCTCCCTCTCCCTCTCTGTCTCTCATGAATAAATAAATATACTGTATTTGAAAATAAACTATTGGATGAATGACTGAGTTCTCATATACAAAGTGTATCTTATGCTCACTTGGCTTTACAGATTTTGAAATGCTTTCACTTTAGTATCTAATTGACATTTAAATGGCATTATTCTTTTTATATTATTTTTAAAGATTTATTTATTTGAGAGAGAGAGAAAGCATGAACAGGAGGGGGAGAGGAAAAGAGAATCTCAAGCAGACTTCCCACTGAACAGAGCCCACTGTGGGGCTTGATCTCAAGACCCTGAGATCATGACCTGAGCCGAAACCAAGAGTCAGACACTCAATTACACCACCCAGGAACCCCCATCATATTATCTTTAAATTTACTGGTGTCCTTCCATTTTCTGTCAAAGTTATTCTGATACCTAAATGTACTATATTTAAAGATGTATTCAGAAAATGTGTAATATAAAAATGTATATAAAGGAGAATATTTTCAGACACCAACTCATGGTTACATAAAAAGTATTTTATAATGAGCTACATCCTTTCTGTTCGATAAGGTCATACAATTTGGATATTATTTTTAAACATTATGTAATTGATACTTTGATTCCTAAGTTACTGAATACCCCCTATTTAAAAAAAAAAAAATTTTGTATTTTCTTAAGAAGTCACCTTCTTAACTTCTGTGGCATACACAATACCCAGTGTAACAAAGTATCCAAATATAATAATGATCTATACTTGATAGTAATCTTCTATTCCCCAAATGAATGTGAAAGAAATCCAGCTGGTTTCTTACCTGTTTTTAAAGACAACATTAATTGCTCGGAAGTTTTCAAACTGGCAACATTATCTAATTCATATGCTCACTGAGTCTAAAAATACTAGTGTGACTATAACTCAAATCCAGCTTCCTCACTTTAAGCAAGGGTTAGATCTGATTAAAAAAAAAAAAAGTCATATATTTGATGTAAATGACAAACTGCTTAGATCTTAAGTGTTAAAGTTTTAACCTTGTCCAAATATTTCAAACCCCCTAAAATGGGAACTTTTTTAAAATGTCCTTTATAATGTCATATATCAAAATCTGTTTAAAAAAATGCTGCCTAAGCTACTATAGAGCTTTTGTGAATATGTCACACTTGAAAATATTCAGTGTTTATATTAGCAATAAATAACCACCGTTCCCAAAAAAGATTATAACTGACCAGATAATCATGACTACAGTATTTATTCGTACAAACATTACTAATAAAAGCCTGAGTGCTCTAACGCCTTAGTTCACTGTAAATTCTTCATGATTTGTAAACTCAGCATTTAAATGTCAATAAAAATTTTTTTCAAGATTTTAAAGAATTTACAAATTTGAGTGGTTCTAAACAAATCACAAGCAGTTCCCATCTGCCAAATTTATAAATAATCCAATCCCTGCTTATGAGCTCTAAAAACAATCAAACCCCTCACAGGTCTCTGTAATCACTGACTCAATTAGAGATAGCAACTGAAGAGCAGCTATGACAAAACATTCCAATCATTTGTATTTAGAATTTATTTAACTTCCCTTGACATGGGAATAACGGAATTCACATCCAAACAACAAAGGCAGTCTGTCACCGTGGCCTCCCAATTTTGAGCTTCTATCCCTACTTCTACCTACTCAAAAGTCTCTTCTGTTCTATCTATATGCTCAGCAGGAGCCTCAGCTCAGGTCATGATCCCAGACTCCTAGGACTGAGACCCAGGTCCAGTTCCCTGCTCAGCAGGGAGCCTGCTTCTCTCCTCCCCACTCATGCTCTCTGTCACTATTTCTGTCTCTCTCAAATAAATAAATAAAATCTTAAAAATAAAGATTTATATGCTCAGATATGGAAAGATGCCAAAGACATATTAAACAAAAGCAAACCGTAAGGGAGGGAGGAAAACCTGAAATATAGGTCCTTTTACACATACAAAGGATAGAGGAAGAGAATATATACACACAACAATTGCATATTCATGGAAAATTTCTGTAAGAATATAAAGGATATTATTAATCCTATTTATCTCTGAGAAATGTGACCAAAGTGTTCAGATAGAATGGGATGAGAACTTTTATTCCTCTTTCTGACCTTTTATATGACTTTAATTGCTTAACCATGATACTATCCGATATTTATAATAAAGTAAACATTAATAGTAAAGATTTAAAATCCAACACCTTTCTTCCCTGCTCCTAATCATAAATATAAGACCCTGGGAGCACAACTTCTGAGTCCCATGTGAAGCACCAAGTCTAAAAGAAGCAGCCATCAATAAACTATGAGGTACCAAAGGCTTATTTATGTCTGCCTTCTAAAGAATATTTGATGGAATAGTAGTACAGAAGGAAAAAAGTAAAAAAGGTAACAGGGTAATACCATAAAATGCTATTATCACCCGCTCATTATTTACTTAAAAGCAAAAGTTTTCAAAACACGTAAGAATAGCCATTACCAATAGCAGGTCACTAAAATATATGTAATAAGAATAGAAAAAATTAATTTAGACAGGAAAACTAGGGTTTAAACTACCTTTAAAGAATAAACTTTCCAGGGGCACCTGGGTGGCTCAGTGGGTTGGGCCTCTGACTTCGGCTCGGGTCATGGTCCCAGGGTCCTGGGATTGAGCCCCACGTCGGGCTCTCTGCTCAGCAGGGAGCCTCCTTCCTCCCCTCTCTCTCTGCCTGCCTCTCTGCCTACTTGTGATCTCTGTCTGTAAAATGAATAAATAAAATCTTTTAAAAAAAAAAAAAGAATAAACTTTCCATTTCCTGGCCATTGCAAGAGTACTACTATTTTGGAAAAAAATAAAAATAAAAAAAGCTACATTCCAGAGATGGCTACCAAACAGGCCATTTCCTCCACCCATGATAGGCATTAATAAATTAGGTCATTCTTTTCACAAGACCAGACATGACTTCAGAATCCTTCTTAACACAGTGCTACCACCACTCAGTCAGAATTCATGAGATAAAGCCTATTTGCCCCATATGCCCTAACCCTCTTTACACACATTTTTTTTTTTTTGACAATTAACCAGGAAAAACTAAAAGTTTTTTTTTTTTTTTCCTAAAATATTTACTGAAATCAGAAGTTGTGTTCCAGTCTACCCTGGGGTTTCTGAACCAAATTCTAATTTATATAACATACATACACAGACACACACACCTCAAATTCTAATTTATGTAACATACACACACACACACACACACACACACACCAAATTCTATATATAACACACATACACACACCAGCTCAAAGTCTAAAAGTCCCCTGAAGGTAGAGAACACTTTTAGAAAAACCAAATGGTAATAGGAGAGTAAACAAAGGTGAGGGTAAGGATAGAAAGGAAGTCTACAAACCCTCACTCTGCCCACGTAAGAATAAGTCAATAAATGCAAAGTGTCTACAGGGTAATTTTAAAAGATTTTTAAATGCTTAAACCAGATGTTCTTATACAGGATATAAAAAACAGCTTCTGCAGAAACCAGACTCAACCAGCTAATGACAATTAACACTGTGCACAGATTGAAATGCAACTGTTTTGAGGACTTTGCTCCTTGATTATAGCTAGTTGTCAGAAACTATTAGTTACCACTAACAATGTTAAGTCACCAAAAATTGTTAAAAGTAATGTTGAAAAGGAAAAAAAAAAAAAAGGACTCCCAATGTTGTATATATTAAGACCTGGATAGCACATTTAACAAAAACAGCATTTACACATCATCTGAGCTCGATATGAGAACAAACACTATCACAATTGTACAAGTCTTGTTATTATGGTCACTGACACATAAAGTTGGTCTCAAAACCCAGCAACAAGGTCTCGAAAAAGTACTCTGAGTTGAAGGCTGAAAAGAGTCTCACCCATGGACTGCGTTTACAGGAAATCTTCCCAAAAAGAAACCCATAGAATGGCTGTAGCATTAGAAAACATTTCAGGGGCGCCTGGGTGGCTCAGTGGGTTAAGACGCTGCCTTCGGCTCAGGTCATGATCCCAGGTCCTGGGTTCGAGCCCCACATAGGGCTTTCTGCTCAGCAGGGAGCCTGCTTCCTCCTCTCTCTCTGCCTGCCTCTATGCTTACTTGTGATTTCTCTCTGTCAAATAAATAAATATTTAAAAAAAAAAAAAAAGAAAACATTTCAGAGATAATTTAATCCACTTTTCCTAATTTTAAAAATGAATACATTGAATTCTGGAGAGGTTAAGCAGTGTGAGATCTAGAACACAGATCTAGAACAAAGCCAGTCTCTGAACAAAAGACCAGTTCCCAAGGTGAGTGGGCATTCCAGTGCCAGCCACCTCCCAGGTGCCTACACCACAGGCTTCTCCCCTCCTGGACACCGACTGTGATTTACAAAGATGCTCTCTAAAAGATTAAGGCCGCGTACTATATATTATCATGGAGCAGACAATGAAAATACAATCAATGAAAAACAGTCTGTTAACTTAGAAACTGAAACATGGTTTCCTGGCAAGCTGATATGAAGACAGTTGTAAATGTCATTCTGCCTGGTGGAGCACACAAAAGGTAGAACTGGAAGAAGAGTGCGCGGGTAGTTTCCTGAACACTAATCACAGGGGGTATGGGTATGAGCCCTCTGAGCTGCAGGCATTAGCTTCTGAGCGGTCGGAGGACACACACATCCTACCTGGAAACAGTAGTCTCCCTCCGCAGGGAACTCCAGTCTGTAATCCACATTCCCTTCCATGAGGCTTCTTGGCCATGGTCCCTTGGGAGGGTATGACTACCTAAGTGTGCTTTCCCAGGTACACAAAGGCCCATGGTATAAATTCTATCCTCAAGTGGGATCTAAGAACGGAAGAATTAAGAACCACAGCCCTCAGACTAGCAAACTCCCTCTGTATTTATCAAACCAACTTGGTTTTTGTTTGTTTTTTATGATTTCAGCTTATTTCAGGTTCCCAACAGAAAGGTAACTTAGCCCCAACAGGAACAATCTGGTGACCAGGTAATGGTGAGTCTCAATATAAATCAGAATTTCACAGCTTATTTTTGTCCAGCCCCAGAACTAAAAATGGCTTTTACATATTTAAATGGGGGGGGGGTCAAAGAGGGAGTCAAAAGAACATCTCGTGATACATTAAAATTCAAAATTTCACTATCCACAAATAAGTTGTATTGGAACACAGCCATGTTCATTCATTAATTTTTTTGTCCACTGAGACTGCTTTCATACTTAGAAAAGCAGAGTTAAACAGTTTTATGAGATGATCAGGCCCACAAAGCCTAAAATAATTACTGTCTGGCCCTCTGCAAAGAGTGTACTGATCTCTGCTACAAATCAACATACTGGTACTATGTTTATAAACAAGCATCATGTATGTTTAGTGAAATGTAAATCAATGACCAGGTCCTGGGCAAACAAGTGCCTTAAAGCTTACAAAGTTAAGGATCAGACACACTCATTCCTCAGGAAGTTTTTAACTAGAACAGGAAAGACTCAAAAAGGGAGAAGAGAGATGGGGATGCTCTAAGCAAATTAAAGACCATGTCTAGAAACCTGTGACTTTTTCTCAAACCCCTGAAGACTCCTACTTGGAGCCAGTGCACACTAAATTATAAAATCTTCTGGGGCGCCTGGGTGGCTCAGTGGGTTAAAGCCTCTGCCTTGGGCTCAGGTCATGATCCCAGGGTCCTGGGATGGAGAGCCCCCGGATCAGGCTCTCTGCTCGGCAGGGAGCCTGCTTCCCTTCCTTTCTCTCCACCTGCCTCTCTGCCTGCTTGTGATCTCTGTCTGTCAAATAAATAAAATCTTTAATAAAAAATAAATTAAAAAAACTTCTAACACATTTCTTACTTAAATTTTAAGCCAATAACCAATAAGGAAAAAAAAGACTGTTCTAGACAGGCATTTTAAGAATACATGGTTAACAAGGATATGAAAGTATCAGAGAGAAATCATAAAAAGAAATCACCAGAATTTAAACAGTAAAATGGAATTCCAACAATACATTTAAAAGTATCCCCTAAATCCCTGAAATGACACACAAATTTCAATGCAACTCGATTTTTCTGGGGAGAGGTTCCACAGGCCTCAGATTTCAAGTGCGCCTGACTTTAAAGAAGTTACAAGCCACCAGTACTCAGCCTCTACATCTTAAATGCACCATTGTATTTCAACACTGAAATAACTGATACCTGTAAAGATGACTATGAGTAATCAAGAAAAAATCTTAAATAATGTTTAGTGTACCTTGTGTTAAACAAAAACCAACCATATACTTCCACTCCAATTCCAGCAACTTGTTACCCTTGCTAATTCTTGCTCCTTACTCTGGAGTAAGGAGTAAAGAAAAAAAAAAAATACTCATTTTACTTTTCAGTTTGGACTCCCACCACTGAAATTGTCATTTAAAATCAGTGCTAAGAAAAGGTCTTAGAGGGACGCCTGGGTGGCTCAGTTGGTTAAGCAGCTGCCTTCGGCTCAGGTCATGATCCCAGCGTCCTGGGATCGAGTCCCACATCCAGCTCCTTGCTCATCAGGGAGCCTGCTTCTCCCTCTGCCTCTGCCTGCCATTCTGTCTGCCTGTGCTTGCTCTCTCTCCCTCTCTCTCTCTGACAAATAAATAAAATAAAATAAAGAAAAAAGAAAAGGTCTTAGAAGCGGTCAGGAGATTTCATAAAATCTCCTGTGCAAACACTATTAATCAATACTACATATACATATATATACCACTGCCAATTTTGAGTGCTTTTACAACAAGAGAATATTGTGGCTTAATTCCTTCCACAAACAAGCCCAAAAAAACCCAAGATATTTTTAAAAATGAACTTCAACTATCCTCACCTAATTATATTTTGATTCCACCTGGAGAACCAAAAGCAAAAAGTAAATACTGAACTGGTTTGAGAGTAATCAAGTTTGATACTGAACATTTGTTAACTGTACATCATACACCATTGGTCCAGTTACTACAGAATGGCAACTGCCCAACAACTAAGTTTTCCATTCCACATCTGGCAATATTTTTGTCACTTTCAGGTGAGGAATGACATTATTAGTAATCATTCAAGGCCTAGGCCAGAGAAGACCACAATAACATCACCAGAGTCAGGAGCAATATCCTCTTAGACTAGATTTTGTCCGGACTCAGAGGATACTTGACCCTCAGCTAAACCTGCAGACAAGATGCCACTTCCATTCAAAGGTAAAAAGGCTCTCTAAGGCCACCCTGGCATATTTAAGGAATGCAGGGAACTTACTCCACCAAATGCAAAAACTACAAAACCTAACACCCCTCAAGATCACAGACCAATACTTTTATATAAGTATGCCAGGCAAATGACAATAAACTCTCAAATCAATCTCAAACTTTCTAAATATCATATACTACAAGTAATGTACTAATTGTCCAAATTTTAAATAATGAATCACATAAGCTACTGCAAGATCTTGAAAATGGAGAAAACAGACTGAACAGGAATACTTTCAAGGAAGTAACTTGTCTCGGGAATTAAAATACTCTTCTTATTAAGTTTCCTACCAGGCTTCTGATACTAAGAACTAATAACTCCAAGCAAAGCCACCCTTTATTTTAAAATTTAAAAAAAATGTTAGGGGCACCTGGGTGGCTCAGTGGGTTAAAGCCTCTGCCTTAGGCTCAGGTCATGATCCCAGGGTCCTGGGATGGAGCCCCATCTCTGCTCAGCAGGGAGCCTGCTTCCCTTCCTCTCTCTCTCTGGCCTCTCTGCCTACTTGTGATCTCTGTCAAATAAATAAAATCTTTAAAAATAAATAAATAAAAATTTAAAAATATTAATGTATTGTTGAATGTGATACCAATGTTTTAACTTACCAGGAGGGGAGGAAAGAAGTTTAATACTGGTATAACTGAACAACTGAGCCAAACTTTTTGATGCCAACCCAAATAAAAAGCAAAATGTACTGGCTGAGATGTCTGTTTTATTAACCTTGTGGGGAAACGGTGTTTACAATACATATTCTGAGAGACTGTTAACTGCAATGGTATAACGGGTGTCCCACAATACCAAAGAAGCCAAGAGCTTCACAACAGGAAGTAAGCAAACTGAGGTTCATATGCCTTTTTCCTACTCCTCACAAATAGTAGATACAGGACATGATCAGTTTGAGATCTTGATGTTTGCTGTTCCAACCACCTCAGTACTGAAACAAACAGTTGATAATTCTTTTCCCAACAAGCCTCCAGATAAAAACGTCAGGCAAATTTCTTTAAAGTATTTTTCAAACAAGAAATTTCCAAATGTAATCCCAAGTTACAATAAAATGCGATTTTCATTTTTAACTTTTTAAAAATCCAGTCATGATTAATTCCAAAGGCTTGATTACACAATGTCAGATGTTCTGTCAAAAAGTAACTACAGATTAAAATCTACTTATGGGAAATAATCACCAGATGCAATAATTGATCCTCAGCTGGACAGTATTAATTTAGACAAAGCTGCCACTGTATTTTAGGGCCAACTGAGGATATCTGAATATATCCCAGTAATAGATGAGATGAAAATTTACCAAGCTGGCAGACAAGGGAGTGGAAAAAAAATCTTTATAGAACTGTATGTATAGTATGATCTCATTTTGATTTAAGACTAAATATATAAGCATAGACAGTCATCTACAAAGTGATACAGTGGTGATCAGTGGTGATCTCTGGATAGTAGGAATGTGTTATTATATTTGCTTCTCTGTATTTTCTGATTTCCAACACACATGTAACACCACCTCTGTAATAATACTTTAAGTCACTAAGGGCTCCTAAAAGTCAAAAATCTGTATTTATTAAATGCCTACTATAGACAATTCACATGCAGATCTGCTTTCATTCCAAGTTCTCCAAGTTTTTGGCTAATCTTTCCCCCAAGCCTCTGACCTAAGCAACAGTCCCTTTAAAATGTAACATTTTCTTAAACTCCTAAGAGTTTTTTCCTCTCCTCTCATTCTCGAGCACACTTACCATTTTTCAGTTTTCTCCTTACAGCTATTCTTTCAACCTTAGTAACTAATATAAGGCTAAATCGCTCATTATAGGCTAAAACCTGTTAAGGGAGGAAGGAGGAACTAATTAGATAGACTTTTTTTTCTCCTTTTAAATGAACATACACCTAGCCTTGTCATAGTTAAAATTTCTGAGGCAGCCCATCCAACTTTTCTTACAAAAAAGCAGCTTCCAATCTTGAGCTTAAGATGGAATCAAGTTCAAGGTCTACAGCCTATCAGGCAACTCCCTTTTGTCTGGCTAGCATAAAAATGAAGGGAGATATGGGGAAAATGAACACATAATTGAAAATTTTACTTGTTGCAGACATCAAAGATGCCAATTCATATACAAATATAAAAATACACAAACTTAAGAAAAGCAAAATACTAATCAGGAAGTCATCTAATTTAAAAGGGACATTAAATGAGACCAAAATATTTGGAATTAAAAAGTAATAAAATTCCGGGTTGCAGATCTTTGTTATTAAGTGTCACCCCTAAAACACTCTCTATCTCTCTCAACATGTATTACCCACTTCACTCCAATTACTGTACCTAAAGTGTTAAATCTGTCAAAGTATGGTTATATAGAACTCTTCCTTTACCTAGAAGTTATTAAATCTTGATCAGCTGTGATCTGATCAAAATGCAACTTCCTGTAGTAATCTCTAACCATTGTGGACCACTATTAAACCAGCTTTCAGTGAAATAATTTCCCTGTACCTTAGAACTATAGAAATAGCTCATCAGCTTTGAAAGATAATGAAAGCCTTGAACTACAAGTAACGAAAGAGCAAGGCTTTCTTTCACAGTGGGTTTCCTAAAACGGAAAAATAGTTCACCTAATAAAAATCTTTGGGAAATAAGCCCCTAAGCATTCCTTATTAATGGAAACCTCAGATTTTCTCCCACTTCCCTAAAAATGTTGCTGTCGTGTCATTCAATTGCAGCTATCGTTTTACGAAAAGAAAATTTCAATTCCCTCTTGGACGGACTACACTGAGGACGGCGGACCCTCGCCCCCGCCGAAGCGAGGTGGGGCGTCTGTCTCCTCATTACTAGAAAGCCAGCCACAGCAGCTTTTAAACGGTCTCCGGGTGACGACGCATTCCTAACGGGTTTCGAAGGCACGTTTAAATCGCCCGCTTTTTTGTTTGCTCGCTGCATTCACCGGGCGCCGGGGCTGCATCCGCCCCCGCGCGCCCGAGAGGGGGAGCCCAGGGTCGGGAAGCCCGGAGCCCGATGGGTGGGGGGAGGGGTTGGAGTGGGGGAGAACCGGGGCGAGAGGCGGGGGTGGAGGACCCTGGGTCGCCGATCTCGTGTGGGAGGGAGGAGTGCAGGGTGCGCTGTGGGGAAGAAGGCTGGAGAGGAGGGGGGAAATCCCGGGGTGGGGGGAGCCGGGCCACCGCCCCGCACCAGAGAACGCTTCGCACGGCTCCCGCCTCCCGCCAGGGTGTGCGCAGGGCCGCGGCTCAGCGCGGCGCCGCCCCCTCCCTCCCTGCCAGCCTCTCCTCCCTCTCCTCCTCCTCTTCCCGAGGCGACAGAAACAACAGCGCGGAAGGAGGGGAAAGTAACTCCCGGCACCTCCGCCGGAATTAGCCCCGGTGCAGTGATGACACCTTCTCGTGGCGCAACCAAGCCCCGCTCCCTCCGCAGCGGCGTCCCCGCCGCCGCCCTCTCCATTTGAAAGTGGCCACCCCCCGCCGCCGCCGCCGCCGCTTCTCCCGCCCCGCCGCCGCCAGCTGCACCAATCCGCTCGGCCCCAGTTGCAAATCAAACGCTCCCTCGCGTCCAGAAGCCACTTGCGCCGCTGGAAACGGCCGCGCCGTCCTTCCCGAGTCCCTCCCGGGCGGCACCTTTGAGCTGGGGCGGGCACACCGGCGAAAAACGGCTGTGAGATGGGAGAGGCGGTGGCGGCGAGCAGCCCCGAGCGGGATCGGCTCCAGCTCTCGCTCCCGCCCCCAGACAGTTCTGGAAACTGTGTATCACCTCTGTCACAGGAAGCCATCCGGCAAGGAAGGCGGCGCGGAACCAACAAACAAACGCCTGCGGCCGCCCGCCGGAATCAGCACGGGGACGGCGACGGGCTTCGGGCCGTTCCCTAAGCGGGGGCGCGGCGGACGCCCCCGCGCCGCAGGCTTTGTGCGGGGCTCCCGCGGCGCGGGCGCGGCGGGCCGGGTGTCCCCGCCCCCGAAGCCCCCCACCCCGGGCCCCGCGGCAGCGCCTCTGGGACCGTTAGGTGACGCTCCGGCCGCGGCCAAGAAAGCAGCACCTCGGCCGCCGCCCGCCCCCATTTCCACATGGAGCAGCCTCTCCTCCAACGCCAGAGGCGGGCTACAAAAGTTGGCCCCGGGGCCACCCAGCACCTGCCCACGTGCCACGGAGGCTCGCTCCCGGGTCTCCCCCGTCCCCTTCCCCCCGCCACCCTCGGCCGCCAGGTCACCTATTACCGGTGGGAGGGGAGAGAGCCTGCTATTTAAACGCCCGCGGAAGTTGAGACACCCCCACTGGCGGGTACCGTGCACCTGCCTCCCGCCGCCGCGCTCCGCCACTTTGAGCAGCAGCCGCGTCCTCGGCCCCGCCTCCTGCCCGCAGGCGGGCGGGGGGGGGGGAGCGGGAAGGAGGTGGAAGGGATCGAATTTCTCCAGCAAATGGGACCGTTCCGACAGGATTCGGTTCCCTGGTCAACATTCCACATTCCATCCCTCTCCCGCATTTGCAAGCCAGCGCCAACAATCCGGAAAGCCTGCTGGCTACCAAACAACAGCCCCCAACTCACAAACACACACTCACAGGCACCAGACACGTGCACTGAAGGGCTTTGCAACTTGCAGTCCCGGGGTACACACTGCACGTTCATTTAAGGCAGGGAAGCCCAAGCGACCCCACCCCCACAATTTGCAGATGGTGCCAAAGGTTGCAATTTGCAATCCGTTTTTAAGTTCATGGTTAATCGGTACTTTGCTCCACGAATGCAACTCCTTCCTAATTTCACCGATGAAGGGTTTTACACTTTACAGACAGTCTCGTTTTAAGTAAGAGATCTGATTATTGGAAACCCAATTTGGAAGAATCTAATTGCCAAGCTGTCCCTACACCCCCTGCTCACTGCCCTTGAATTGATGCAAAGAATATTTTGGACATGTGGTGACGCGGTGACAAGAGCCAGGGCTGCTGCGGCCACCCTACAGAGATGGACCTACACACACAGACACACACACCTATGTTTGGACAAATATAGTCGTCCCCCCGCCACCACGGTCACACACACTCTGGATTCATATATGTACGCGGACCTGCGTTCTGCCATTGCCATCTGTCTACCAAGTTGCTACTATGCTTTCCACTTTCATGCAGCCTAATGCGCTTTGGCTTTTTAAAAAATTGTATCAACTAAAGCCAACTAAACTGGGCTTCTGTTACCAAACGCGTTTAAATGGTGATTCACCTGAAAACCGCATGTTCTTCGCAAATCCGAAAGAAGAAAAAAGCTCTAAGTCTTCAGCCCCCCAAAATTGAAAATTAATCATAATTAAACTTACTGATCCAACACAAATCAATTCTCAGGATCCAAAAATCATCTCCACCTCCTCCTCTGGCCCCCGCCCCAGCAATGACCAAGTTACTGGTGGGATAGTAACGCTGCGCTTGGCGGCTGCCTGCCCTCCCTCCTCGCTACATATCGAGAACCCAATCTTTTGGCGCCATATTAATGACGTACTATATTATTTCCACTAGGCAGCGACCTTCGGCACTAAATTACTCCCGAGAACTCCCGAGCAAAGCAACAAAACCATCAAATATGGCTGAGCCTCTCGGCTCGTCCTGCAGCCGCCGCCGCCGCCACTGCCGCCGCCGCCGCCGCCGCGGTACCGGGACGCGCACACGGACCCACACGCGGACACGCGCGGGCACAGGCGCGGCGCGCCGCCTCCCCCCGCCCACCCGCGCGGGCCCCCCGCGGCCCGCGCGCGTACCTGCTGCGGAAGGGTTCGGCGGAGGCACTGGGCTCCACGCCGCTCGCGCAGCGCTGCATGAGTTCTGGCCGCGCCGGGCGGGCCCCTGCTCTCGCCGGCGCGCTCACACACGGCACTCGCGCAGGGAGGCACTCTCGGACGGGCGTTTGGCTTGTTATGGAGGAAGGGCTATGTGAATCAAACTCATTTCTGGGTCACTGCTGCCACAGGGGGGAGCACTTTAATCCCTTGCCAAAACGAGAGGGTGGGGACACGAGGGCGGAGGGAGCGCGCTTGGAGTCCGCGGCGCGGGGGGCTCCGTCCCTCGTTAACTCTTCGCGGTCCTCGCCGCAGCCGGCTGGGCCTTCGTCCGCAGGAGCTGGCAAAGAGTGGCACTGTTCAGCTTTTAAAATCTCTTCCCTCACCTCCCTTGTGAGTCTAGAAATTCTTGAGGTGTCTCCAAGCAGGGAGGTAGGCTCTCAGATCACCCTCTTCAAACTGCCCCAGTTCCAACTCTAATTTCATTGCACCTAGAAATGGATTCTTTCAAGTTAGTTTAAAATTATTTAGATACCAATGTGACTATTAAAAGTGTGTAATCTGGGTGAAAGGTTTTATTTTTAGGCTGAACGGCAAAATAAATAGTTCTTTTGTAGTAACAGTTCTAGGGAGTTGAGAATTACAATGACATTTTTAAATACAGAGAATCCAGTTTTGGAGACGGACTGCATCTTTACCCAAGTTTATATCGAACTGATAATTGCAACTGAGGATTAATTCATTAGAAGACAGTGATTATTTGTAAATGGACACCAGCTTTATATTTCACAGGATTACAGAACTGGACATTGCCTTCCAGATAAGAAAATGGAGACGAAAGCTTAACCTGGAATTGCAGACTAACATAAAATTAGTCATCAGAGGTTTATTTGGAGGTTATTTATGTGTAAAAATAACTGACCGATTTTCCACAGAATACAAATTTGCATATTCATGCGGAGGTCAACATAAAAGAAATGAGTGTGTATATGTCATTTAGCTTCAAAGGAAAAAGACCTTGGTGCAGATAAAAACTCCCATTCAGTAAATGTGAACAGTGGTCACTAATTACAAAGTTGGATATTGAACCTAAAGGCATCCTTATCTGCTGGAAGAATTCTTCTGAAGATACCAGGTTTGATTTCACACAATCACACACCAACCTATCCACCTACATCAAGAGCACAATAATCTAAGAAAGAAAAAAAAAAAAGAACATAATCTGATAAATGTTGCAAAACAAAACTAATTGAGTCTTTCCATACTTTTTCAGAAAATGAGGAAGCCAAAGGAAATCTCAAGTATTAAGTCTCATATCTTCCTCTCCTGTTTCACTGAGGAAAAGTACGGAGACACCCTGTCAGTCCTATTCCATAGGCTCATTTAATCGTATTCAGAGATCACAGACATAAAGCACTATGCTGTCATTATTACTATCACTAGGTCACACGGCAGTTGTTGTTACCTTCCTTGGTTCACCTTACACACACTCTCCTGTAGAAGTAAGAGAACACAGGCTTCATAGCCAGACGGACCACACTGGATCTAGCTCTACCAGTTGACCAACTTGTATGGCTGTGGGGTAAAGTATAGAACTTCTTGGACCCTCAATTCATGAGTAATAAAATGAGGTTAACAACTCCTAACCTAAAGGGTTGTTAAGAGGAATGAGAAAGCTCCATAAAAGTGCCCAGCAGAGGCCCTGGGCAGTTGGAAGTTATCAGTTCCCTGGGTCATTTATTCCATCTCTTTCTTGATCTTCAACCAATTTTTTTGCAACGTTTCTAAATTCCAGCCAGCCTTCCTGCACATATTCTCAAACAAACAAACAACAACAACAACAACAACAAAAACTCAAAATGGAACACCTGAGTGGCTCTGTCCTTGGGCATCTGCCCTGGGATCCAGCGTGCATGGGGCTCCCTTGCTCAGCGGGAAGCTTGCTTCTCCTTCTCCCACTCCCCCTGGTTGTGTTCCCTCTCTAGCTGTCTCTCTTTCTTTGTGTCAAATAAATAAAATCTTAAAAAAAAAAAAAAGATTAACTTATATTAAAAAATTTTCAAACATTTGCTACTTAATGTTTTACTTGTTTTTTCTGACTATCCCATTCCCAAAACACCAGGCAACAAAATGAAAGTGTATTAAATAAGTTGATAAGAAAAATGAAGAGGTAAAATGGCACACAGACTCCCCTAGCTGATAGATTGACCAGGACTGATGGTCCCAAGAATATTCACTCAATAATGCCATGACATCAAAATACTGATGCACTGAGGCAGTGTGATGTGTTATAAATAACCCTGGACTAGAAGTCAGAAGACTCCCACCAACTCACACTGTGACTCTGACAAGGCTTTTGGGTCTTAGTTTCTCCAATGAGATGACTGACAGATGGTATCTGGTGCCTCTTCTTCTTTAACATTCAGTGATTTCTGATTGTTCTTACCTAACTTAGAAAGTGATGATTATTTGAATAAATGAAGGACGACTTGAGTCCTAAGGAACGTGTAAAAACATTTTGTCATTGATGATCAGCAGTTGTCATTTTTTTTTTTTTTTAAGATCCCATTCATTTATTCTAAGAGATAGAGGGAGCACAAGCAGAGGGAGTGGGAGGCAGAGGGAGAGGGAGAAGCAGGCTCCCCACCAAGCAGGGAGTAGACAAGGGCTTGACCCCAGGACCTTGGGATCATGACCTGAGTCAAAGGCAATGGCTTAACCGACTGAGCCACCCAGGCACTCCAACAGCTGACATTTAAAAAATAAGGCATTTTGCCATCAGACCACAAAGGAGACTTTTATACAAGCTATTTTTAAAATAGGAGAGGCAATGACATGGTTTGCCTTGCAGCTGCACAGGTAATACAATGTAGAGTAAGAAGTACTAAGGTGGCAATTAGAAAAACTACTTTCTCTTCCATTCTGTCACTTAACTGTCTTACCTTGCCCAATCACTCAGGATCACCATCTCCTAGTCTTTATTATTGCTATTTTTTTAAAAGACTTTATTTGTTTGACACACAGAGAGAAATCACAAGCAGGCGGGGCAGGGGGGGGTGGAGCAGGCTCCCTGCTGAGCAGAGAGCCTGACTCGGGACTCAATCCCAGTACTGGAGATCATGACCCGAGCAGAAGGCAGAGGCTCAACCCACTGAACCACCCAGGCACCCCATCTCCTAGTCTTTAGAACAGTTCTGTTAATTCACACTTTATTGCCAGAGATGAAATGATATTTAAGAAAAGAGCCACAAAGTGATCAGTGTGGTTGAAATAGCAAGATTCTAGTCTTCCAGGGCGCCTGGGTGACTCAGTTGCTGGGCTTCTGCCTTCGGCTGGGGTCATGACCCCTGGGTCCTGGGAACAAGCCCTGCATTAGGCTCCCTGCTCAGCGGAAAGCCTGCTTCTCCCTTTCCCACTTCCCCTGTTGTGTTCCCTCTCTCACTGAGTCCCTCTCTGTCAAATAAATAAATAAAATCTTAAAAAAAAAAAAAAAAGATTCTGGTCTTTCCTGATCTCATCTGGCCTGATCTGACCATGTTTGTGATGAAAGTTATAATTCTATATATCTCTTACATTCTGCTGTAGTCATACACTGTTCAATTATTTTCTTCCGTAATAATGGATTTTTATGAAATAAATATTTGGAACTTTATACTCATATTTCTGATTTTGAAACCATACATGATTAAACCTATGTATGTTTACTTAATCATTTCATTTGTATGTACATCTTTGTAGGTAAAGAATTATAAGGTCTTGATAAGAGATTCAGAATTATTCATAATTAATAGTTGTTTTATGTTTTGTTTTGTTTTTAAATAGGCTCCACATCCGACATGGGGCTTGAACTCATGACCCTGAAATCAGGAGTTGCATGTTCTACCAACTGAGCCAGCCAGGTGCCCACAGAATTGTTCACAATTAAAATGAAGTAAATGTATATGTTGAAACTGCTATATATCTCATTCGTTTAGAGAAATGAACAAAAAATTCTTACTGGCAAATACTACTGCTAGTTGGTATACATTATGACACATAGAGAGAATTATTTAATTGCATAAGGGCTATCCTGGATAAAATGGGTTGTGTTCTAGGGGCGCCTGGGTGGCTCAGTGGGTTAAGCCTCTGCCTTCGGCTCAGGTCATGATCCCAGGGCCCTGGGATCGAGCCCCGCATCGGGCTCTCTGCTCCGCAGGGAGCGTGCTTCCTCCTCTTGCTCTGCTTGCCTCTCTGCCTACTTGTGATCTCTGTCTGTCAAATAAATTAAAAAAAAAAAAAAGGGGTTGTGTTCTGAAAGTTTATTTGAACTTTACTTGTTTGGAATTTTGAATTTATACCCCAAATAAACCTTATTATAAAGAGGGTTTAGGTTGTTAAGCTATCTTTAAGAAAATAATTTTAGGGGGGCCTGGGTGGCTCAGCTAGTTAAGCAGCTGCCTTCAGCTCAAGCCATGATCCCAGTGTCCTGGGTTGGAGCCTTGCATTGGGCTCCTTGCTCAGCGGGGAGTCTGCTTCTCCCTCTCCCTCCGCTGCTCCCCCTGCTTGTGCTCTCTTTGTCTCTCTCTGTCGGATAAATAAATAAAATCTTTAAAAAACAATAGTAATTGGGGTGCCTGGGTGGCTCAGGGGGTTAAAGCCTCTGCCTTTGGCTCAGGTCATGATCTCGGGGTCCTGGGATCGAGCCCCACATTGGGCTCTCTGCTCAGCGGGGAGCCTGCTTCCCCCTCTCTCTCTTTGCCTGCCTCTCTGCCTACTTGTGATCTCTGTCTGTCAAATAAATAAATAAATAAATAAATCTTTAAAAAAAAAAAAAACAATAGTAATTTTAATACTGAATGATAGAAAAGAATAACTTTTTGTTTACTTTAAAAAATGGTATTATTTGGGTGGGAAAGGATCCAGTTCAAAGAAATAAGTAGGTATAATTCTGAATAAGAAGAGTAAAGTTGGGAACCATACTTAGCACATGCCTGAATTCCATGAGAAACAGGAGGTGATGAGTAAGAGATTAGGACTAGAGTACCCTGTCTGACCAGTCAATGAGGTCACCAGTCCCGAATGGCCTGGTTACCCCTCCAGGGAGGTGGTTACAACCTTCGAATATATGGAATGATTGAAGGCCAACATCTGACATACTTTCTTGTGGGTGTCAGTAACAACCACATTATTTTTTTCATGAGGTTCTTTCTTTCTTTTCCTTTCATCTTGCTTGTTTATTTTCGTTGTTTTCATTTTGTTGTTTTTCATACTTTTAGCACAAGTTGTCAATGAGAAACAAGTCCAAGAGGGGGTTAAGAAGGGACATAACTTAATCCAACCAAATGGAAATGTCTAAGACTGGAAAGGTTCAAAATAACAAAAGCTTTGCTCTAATTATGAAAGAAAAATATGATAATTTTGAAGAATTATTATTATTGAGAGAATTTTGAAAATTTACAAAGGCAATATAACTCACCCACAGGGATAACTATTATAAATACTGCCATGTATTTTCAGTATTTTTTCTAGACATTTTTAATAAAATTGGAATGATGTCACACATTCCATTTTACAATCTTTCTTTGCACTTACACCTTTTTTTTTAATTTCAATATTGTACTTTTTCAAGTAAAAAAATTTTATTTTTTTATTTTTTTAAATTTTCAGGGCTTTGCCTCCATACCATACTTTTATCTACAAGCCACTTCAACCATGCATTCTCATAGTTACTCTCTGGACCTTGTCAACTCTTGGAAAGTTTAATATCAAATTCAAATATCTCCCATTTGAGCCACCACTTCTGAGATGTGCAAAATATATAGTTCTCACTCAGCCTTTCTTTTTATCTGAAAAGTCACTCCGATCTACCTACCCCTCTGGCCTCTCTTCTTTCTAAGACTAGACTGGTAACTCAAAATGTGATCTCCAACCAGCCCCAGCAGCTGTACCTGATACTTACTGGAGATGCATAATTTCCAGTCCCACGCCATAACCACTGAATCAGTAAGGGGGATCCAGCAGTGTGTGTTTTAACAAACCCTCCAGGTAATTCTGATCCATGCTCAAGTTTGAGAACCACTGGTATAGATCTTCCTCCTACCCACTGTACTCAAAGCACAGGGATGGACGCTAGAGAGAAGGTGACAAGTAGACAGCTAGGCCTATTTTCAAGTTAGTTAGAAAATATAAACAAGTAATTACAAAAAACTGCAGGGTTGGGGGGAAGTATATATCTAGACATCTAATCTTGTGTGTGTGTCTGGGGAAGAGGGTGCTCAGGAAAGACTTCTCTAAATAAGTGACCCTAAAGCTGAAACCTGAAGGAGTATAGCTGTTAGGCAGGTGAGGAGGAGGGGGTCAATTATTGTGAAGTATTGTGCTACTTCTTTCCCCTCCTTCCCTTCCTCCCTCCCTCCCTCCCTCCCTCCCTCCCTCCCTTCCTTCCTTCCTTCCTTCCTTCCTTCCTACCTCCCCCTTCCTTTCTCTTTCTAACAAAACCTCTGACTTCCATGTGCAGGATGGATGGGGTGCAAGTAACATAGGAGGTAGGGAGGCTAGTTAGGAGGTTTCTGCAGTTACCAGGTGAGAGATGAACGAGGCTTGGCCTACAGTTATTGATCATGGAAGAGAGACAAGCAGACAGATCAGCTCATGATGGAGGCATGGTTAACAATGTCCCCGCTCTTTGGAGGTCTCCAGCTCACACTGTCAAGCAACCCTTCAGGGAAGCGTGTGGGAACTCCTTCTCCCAACTAATTAGTTGCCAAGGGGATGTCTCTATACCTTGCGAGCTCCCTGGGGCTCCTCAAGAGGCACCCCCTAGATAGATGCAGTTGTCTGGGGAGAGAGCATCTTCCAGGGGAACCAAATGAAGGTCCTGCTGGGCAGTGAACGGGTTAAAGGCCCAGTGCAGAGGGGTCCAAGCCCTAACCTATGCACAGAGCAGCGGCTCAAGCCTCACGGACCGGGCGATCAAACAGCCAGTTTCCTCCAACGTGGTTGGGAGGACTTGTGCCCCTGGCAGGGTCTTTCTCAGCCCCCCTTCTCGCACAAGCTTGGATCCCATCCCAGGCCCCTCCTCCCTCACTTCTCTGTTGCCGCCCCACGAGGTCCTTATCCCTCTCCAAAAAAGCTCTGTTTTCCTCTTTTCTTCCACAATATACCTCAATGGCCCATTATAACCTGAGCCCAAATCATTAGCAAATGAAAAACGGGCTTGCTTTTCTCAAAGACTGAGAGGGCTGGGTGCAGATAGGGAGAGGAAGCAGGGAGGGAGGTGCCCTCCCACTAGTTTAGTTCCAGTGTTAATGAAGCCAAGAAAAGGAGGCAGAGCAAATACAAGTTACTGTGTTAAAACTGTTTGATAATTCACTTTTTTTCCCCCTGCCATAAGACATATCTAGTTTTGGACACGACTTGGTGCATTGGATGTCAGAGGTGAAGGAGAAATTGGAGTAAAAGATGACTCCCAGGTCTCAGGCTTAAAGAACTGAGTGGATTCTTTCATTTATTTTAACAGACATTCACTGAACACTGAGCTCAGGGCATGCAGTGGTGAAAAAGACAAATAAAGCCTTGCCCTCCTGGAGTGCACATTCATTCTCAGAGTAGATGAAATGCTTGAGTTTGAGGAGACGCTGACTAAAGATACTCAGAAGGCAGATGGGCCCAGGAGTCTGGTGCTCTAGAGAAGGGCTGGGTTGTGTTGGGGAGGAAGGACTTCCACTCTATTATGGTCCTTCCAACTGGACTTAGAATCAAATTGATAGGAAACAGAGAGAAAATAAAATTTAATAGGCATATGTACAGGGAGTCCACACAGAAACGAAATTCCAACGCCGATTAGGCAACCTGAAGCTTCCAAGAGCTAAGGAAAGGGAGAGGGTCTGAGGCCCCAAAGGGGAGGAGGGCCATTAGCAGGAAGGTGAAAGGAGATGTCTTGAAAAACAAAGGTTGCCCTGTGATGCAGATAAGTTTCTTAGGTAAGGGGGAGTCTCTATTAATAGCTCTCTTCCTGGTACAGGCTCTCCTTTCTGATGTAAATTTAGGCAGGACCAAGAAGAGAACTTTCCTGCATTTGCTGGGTTTTGGTTACTTTTAACTCAAAAATAATGTTCATTTCAAAGTGGCCTGTCTTGGGGCAGCCTGCCCCAGGCACTGACAGTGGCAAGTATTGGTTTAGGAGTTATCAACATAGAGAGATTAATTCCCGACTTGAAGTAGATGAGATTAATTGGAAAGGTCTACAGAGTAAGAAGAAAAGAGAGACTAGGCTCAAAACTGTGGTGTCACATTTAAAGGATGGGCAAAGGAAGCTGCAATGCTTCAATGGTTTCATTGAGGACAGTCCAGATTAATTGAAATGTTTTAGCCTACCTCATGCCTAAGTCCAGACTTCTAAGCACTACTAGAGAAAATCACAGACTTGTGCTGATTGGTTTCACAATGTATTCATTATTCTCCACTTCCACAATGTCCTGAAATCACGCTCCATTTCCCCCCAGTCAGTTCAATCTCCCATTCTCCTTGGAATCTTCCTCAAAACTTAGTCTTCCCATCCTTAGTCTACCATCCTGATACTTACCTCGGCACTTTGAGCGGAGCTTCTAATTTCTTACATCACAGAAGTAACAGGCCCTTGGACAGGAAAGTCTTTGACTTTCTACCACCGAACTTGCAGATAGTCTTCCCTGCACGCCCATCTTTTCCCTTCTTTCCAGTCACAATGAGAGAGATCTTCCCTCTACCTGGACTCAGAGTCCCTGGAGCCTGACCCACTTTCTCTGTTCTCTAACTCGAGATTAGCCCTTCTCTCACAGGTACCTCTACTGCCCTGGTTGTTGACTTCTTCCCAAATATGTTTAAATATAGTTAATATCTCCACAAAACAAAACAAAAACTAACAAAAAACTCTCAAAAACTCTCTTCCTATTCCTTCCTCTTCATAGTCACATTTTTTAAAGAATGGTCTACACGTACTCTTGGGCCCACTGATATCTGACTCATACCCCCAATCACCCCAGCGAAACTGTTCTTGCCAAGATCACCATTGACATTCTTATTACTAATTCCGGTGGCAATTTTGCATCCTTGTTTTACCTGACCTTGCCCTAACATTTGACACTCTTGCTCAGGCGTGACCCGTTTCTTCAAATGCTTTCATCTGGCTTCCATGACACCAGCAGTCTTCTGGTTCCTCTCCTACTTCTCTAGCCTCTTCTAATTCTTTTGCAGGTTCCTCTTTCTTTTCTGTTAAAGCAATGCCTTGGACAAATTATTTTTGAGTATATGAGAAGAAGCTTTTTGAAAAATTCAACTAAAGGAATAATTTTGGTTGAGACATTTTATAAGAAAAAAAGAATGGTTCACTAACCATTAACCGTTTAGAATGGATATTAAAAAAAAAAAAAAAGAACATCTGGTTAAAGATTATTAGGCTAGTCAATCAGCTGGATGGGTAACCCTAGCTTCCCAGAAGGAGTTCTCAGTCTTATTAAAGTCTGTCAGAAAACTGTTCACGCACTTTATCAGGAATGCTAATTGCTTCCCAGAAGGAGTTGTAAATTACATCACACAAAAAAATTTCTGTCCCAGACCAGGTTTGAGTCCATTTTTTTTCTCTCATTTTCAGCCTCTCAAATGTTGGTTTTCCTTAGGGTTCCGTCCTACGTGTTTCCTTAGGGTTCCGTCCCAAGCCGTCTTCTCTTCTCATTATACGTATATCTTTTGGTGATCATATCTACTCTCATTACACCCCTCAAAACACATGTCTATACAGCCACTTTCACACCTGACCTTCACACTTGTGTCTCCAATGGTTTCCTGAACACTCCATTGGCAGCTTAAACTCAACATATCCCAAACTGAACTCATTTTCCCTCCCACTTGGTACTTCCTCATCTGTCCCATATCTGTCTCATTTAGTGGTACCACCATCCACAAAAGCCAACTCAGGAGCCAAAACATCTTCCTTGACTCCTACTCTTCGTTGACACAGTGGGGGCCAAGGGCAGGCTGCCCCAAGATGGGCCCCTTTGGCACGAACTTTATTTTGAGTTAAAAGCTTTTGAAACTCAGCTGGTTTAGGAAAAGCTCTTTACCTCCCCACTCAGCTGCCAGCCAGTTTCAGGAAGAGAATATTAACAGAGATTCCTCTTTACCTAAGAAACTTATCTGCATAATAGGGCAACCTTTGTTTTCCAGACATCTCTTTTCACCTTCCTGCTAATGGTTTTTCTCCACTTTGTATCCTCAGACCCCTACCACTCCCCTTAGCTCGTATAAGCAGCATGTGGTCTCACTGTCTTTGGAACTTCATGTTTCCATGGATTTCCCATACTTCTCAATTTTATTTTCTCCTGTTAATCTGGCTCATTTCAATTTGATTCTTAGTCCATCTAGAAGGACCTCAAAGGGCAGAGGAAACTCTTACTCCCCAAGAACACCCTCTCCACCAACACTACCAATCCAATTTATCCCCCAATCGCTTCTCCATCAGGTCTCATTTCTTCATCCCCACAGCTACTATTATCATGTTATTGACTTAAATCACCACTTAACTGGTCTCCTTGCCTGCAGTACTGTCTCCCTTTAATTCATTTCCTACCCAGTAATCAGTGTGATCTTTTTAAAGCAAAAAATATGATCATGCCATTTCCATTTAGAACCTTTAATTGCCATTTTTTTCCTATTTATTCATAAGGATAGAACATGTCACCAACACAGTCTATCAGGTCCTTCATGTTCCAATTTCTACTTACTTTTGCTACTTTTCTTTCCAAACCCTTCTCCCACACTCATGACAGTTCATATTTCTTTAATGATATCTTGAGATAACTTTGAAAATCTTTATCCCTAAGCTTGGATCATTCTTCGCTATCTGTCCACTTTTTTTGGCTCCATCTCCCTCAAATTCCACAAAAAAGGCTTATTCTACCTCTTTAACCCCCACCCTTATCTAATTTCCCATGATATTCAAGACTATTGCTGTATGATCACTTCTCTCACTATTCTGTAATTTTTTTGTGATTCAAGGACTTTGTCAGTTATGTTCTCCATTTTGTTCATAGAAGGGCCTCGCAGTTGGTAGGCACTTAATAAATGTTTTGAATGTGATGGATGAATGACGATTACATTCATGTAATAAATATCTCCAAAACACTATTTTAAAAATAGATTATAACTTTCATTCTTATTTTCTTGTGCTAAAAATATAAATATTATGCTTTAGAGAAGCCAAATTAAAACTAAAATTACCAAAAAGCTTTTACTCAAAGACAATCACCACTAAAATTTTGGTTTATATTTTTCCCGTCTTTTGTATGGTTGTATATCTATATGTACATACATTTTTTTTTAGCAAATGGGATCAAACTTTAATTCTATTTTGTGACTTTTAAAGTTAATTAATCCATATAGTTGGCCTTCTAATTTATTTCTATTTTTTTTCCTAGTGTAAAAAGTGCGTTAGTGAATATCCTTATAGCTGTATCATCCATGATTAGGAAAATGGAATCTTATTAATGGTATAATATTCTATCATACAAATAGAATTTGCATGATTCCTGATTTTTTATTGCTATATCTTTATGTCTTTCTAAGTCCTTACTTTTACAGATAAGGGTATGAGAAATATTCCTATGTATAAATTTTTGTTCCTATATCTGAACATTCTTTGGATAGATTCTGAAAAAAGTAAATTACTAGGTCAAAGTGTTTAAGACTTTGGATTCATTTTGCCAAGTTGCTTTGCACAAAACCTGCTGTAATTGAGATATGCTCTATCAGTGTATTGTGGACTTGTTGAGGACTTGCCACTTGCCTAGCATAGAGCTATATTCCATGGAGGAGGGTGAGGGGCTTGCTCTCTAGGAGATATGTACGGTGTACATAATATAATGTATATGTAGGCATATTATGCCCATGAAACAATAACGCTAACCTGACCACATATATGGGTACTATGATAGTTTGGAGACAGAAAAATCTTTCAAATGCCAAAGGAGATTGAGAAGATTTCATAAAGGAAGGAGAATATTAGGACCAGGAGAGAGAGGCAGAGAGGAAGAAATGGAGGGTGTGGGGAAGGAGACTCTGAGTTGGGGAAAGTGCCTAGAGAATCTGCATTGAGTGTGGGAAGGAGGGAGACCAACAGTTATGGAATATCTTCTGTGTATGTGTCAGGCACTGAGCTAAGCATTTTTACACTTAATACTTCATTTATTTCTCACAACAATCTTCAGGCATAGGTATTATTATTATTTTCATGCAGGTGTTAATGGACTGAAAAATTGACATTCAGAGGGATTAAGTAACTTGAGAAAGATCACAAAGTTTGGGAGAGGTGGTCCCAGGATCTGAACTCAAACAGTCTGGCTCCCAAGTTAATACTTTTAAGTACATCACTCAACTGACTCATTACAAAGTCAGAATCATGTGCCTTATCAGAAGTTGTATCCATGACTTGGTATCAGTGACTTGAGTCAATAGATACTTGAGAAAGAAAATTAGAACAGAGAGAACTGCAAGTACTAAGGCTTATTTCAGACAGCAAGCATCTATAGCTATGTAAATACGTGGCCAGGGACTTAACTGTAACGTGTAAAACTTTTAGGAAAAAATATGAAAAAACCTTTAGGATCTAGGGGTAGCCAAAGAGTTCATACACTTGACACCACTAGCACAGACCATAAAAGAAAATGTAATATACTGGATTTCTCAAAATTATTTTTTTCCCTGAAAGACCTGTGAAAAGGATAAAAAGTCAAGCTACAGACTGAGAGAAAATATTTGTAAACCACATACCCAACAAAGAACTAGAATCCAGAATATATGGAGAACACTTAAAACTCAACAACTAGGGGCACCTGGGTGGCTCAGTGGGTTAAGACTCTGCCTTCAGCTCAGGTCATGATCTCAGGGTCCTGGGATGGAGCCCCACATGGGGCTCTCTGCTCAGCAGGGAGCCTGCTTCATCCTCTCTCTCTGCCTGCCTCTCTGCCTACTTGTGATCTCTCTGTGTCAAATAAATAAAAATTAAAATTTAAAAAAAACTCAACAACTAAAATAAATAAATAAATATTTTTTTAAAATCCAACAATTCAATTAGAAAGCGGGCAAAAACCATGACCATATTTCCTAAAGAGGATATACAGATAGCAAATAAGCACATGAAAAGTTGTTCAACATCGTTAGTCATCAGGAAAATAATGCAGAGTTAAACCATAATGCTATATCACAACACTTGTTTCAGAATAACCAAAATAAAAAATAGTGGCAACATATAATACTGGCAAGGATGTGGAGAAATTGGATCATGTATACATTGCTGGTGGGGATGTAAACTGCTCTGCTCCCTCTTGAAAAGAGTTTGGCAGGTTCTTATAAAACTAAACATGCAATTACCACAAGACCCAGCAATGGCACTCTTAGGCATTTATCTTAGAGAAATGAAAACTTACGTTCGCATAAAAGCCTGTACACAGATGTTCATAGCATCTTTACTTGTAACTGCCCCAAACTGGAAACAACCCAGATATCCTTCAATGAGTGAAGAGTAAACAAACTATAGTATATAGATTCTATAAAAGAGTACTCTCCAGTTAAATAAACAAGCAAACAAAACTAACCATTGATAACATACACAAATCTCCAGGTATTTTTGCTAAGTTTAAAAAACCAATACCCAAAAGTTATAGACCATATGGTTCCATTTCTATACATTCTTAAAATGACAAAATTACAAAAATGGAGTAGATTAGCAGTTAACAAGGGATAGTGAAAGGGTCAGGGAAGAAGGGAGGGATATATGAGTATAGAAGTGTAATATAAAAGATCCTTGTGGTGATGGGAATGTTATACATCGGGGTACCTGGGTGGCTCAGTTGGTTAAGTGGCTGCCTCCGGCTCAGGTCATGGTCCCAGGGTCCTGGGGTTAAGTCCCACATTGGGCTCCTTGTTTGGCAAGAAACCTGCTTCTCCCTCTGCCTGCCACTCCCCCTGCTTGTGCTCGCTCTCTCTCTCTCTCTCTTTTTCTCGCTCTCACTGTCTCTCTCTCTCTCTGTGTGTCTCAAATAAATAAAATCTTTTTTTAAAAAATAATAAATAATGAAAATTAAAAAGGAGGGGCACCTGGGTGGCTCAGTGGGTTGGGCCTCTGACTTCGGCTCAGGTCATGATCTCAGGGTCCTGGGATGGAACCCTGCATTGGGCTTTCTGCTCAGCGGGGAGCCTGCTTCTCCCTCTCTCTGCCTGCCTCTCTGCCTACTTGTGAACTCTCTCTCTGTCAAATAAACAAATAAAAATCTTAAAGAAAAATAAAAAATAAAAAAAGGAAATGTTATATATCTTGATTATATCAATGTTAATGATATTGTAGATAAATGCATCGCACAATGATACTATACCATAGTTTTGCATAATGTTATGATTGGGAGAAACTGGGTAAAGGGTACCCAGGATCTCTTAGCATTCTTTTTTTTTTTTTTTTTTTTTTTTGACACAGAGAGACAGACAGTGAGAGAGGGGGTACAAGCAGGGGAAGTGGGAGAGGGAAAAGCAGGCTTCCCGCTGAGCAGGGAGCTGGATCCCAGGATGCTGGGATCATGACCTGAGCTGAAGGCAGACACTTAATGACTGAGCTGCCCAGGCACACCTCTTAGCATTATTTCTCAAAACTGCATGTCAATCTACAATTATCCCAAAAGTAAAAGTCAAAGTTAAAAACTATATAACCAATTAGAAGAGAAAAAAATTATTTTTTTAACATATTTTATTTATTTATTTGACAGAGAGAGAGATAGCGAGAGAGGAAACACAAGCAGGGAGAATGGGACAGGGAAAAGCAGGCTTCCCGCAGAGCAGGGAGCCCAGTGTGGGACTTGATCCCAAGACCCTGAGATCATGTCCTGAGCTGAATGCAGACACTTAACGAACGAGCCACCCAGGCACCCAGAAGAGAAAAAAATTTAGAGTCTTACACACTCCTAGAAAGTAACCTAAAAAGCAAAGGAATTTCTTTATTCAATAGGGCCGCACAAATGAAAAATTCATTTGGCTGTGTGATTATGCTGATGTATATATTCCTAAAACTTCTGTTCTGTACCTTTTCAGTAGTGGTAGATACAATATAAGCAGGGTTGCGTACGTAGGAAAAGAAAAGAGCATCGAAAATCGAGAAACAAAACAAAACAAAACAAACCTAGAGTGGTTCCTCCCAGAGCCCTTGATAAATATTCTCTGTCACCTGGCTTTCTGTGTTCTCCCCAAATGGCCAATAGGAATGAATGACTATACCCTTTTTATGGCAGAGACCCGCCGGAGCCCTAAGGACAGAGAAAGAATCTAAGCCTTGCCTCATATCAGCCAAATCTTACTTAATCTCTTGCACATATTTCTCCACCCCAGTTCCTAGGCTTCACCCTGGAAGCCCTTCCCATCCTCCCAGAATCCCGCTGCCCTAGCAGCCCTGCTCCCCAGAGCAGATCAGCCATGCAGGCATCTAATACATCAACGCCTGACTTCCACTTGAGGGTCAAGCCCACTAGGTCATTCTGTAACATTCATCTTAGTTTTAAAAACATGAGAGGGACATTGTTGGCAAAAATCCAGGCATAATGAATTCTATGTTCTAGAAACAGAGAAACTTGAACTATTTCAATTTGAAAGTAAGAGCTGGCAGGAAACCAACAGAGCAAAGTCCTCTGGGAGAAAAAACAAAACAAAACAAAACAGGCTGGTTAGTTAACTTGTAGGTCTGTAAGGTGGGCAGATTTCTTAAAAAGCAAACAAAGCAATTTTAGACTTGAGAGACTTAATTGGCATCCAAGGCCAAGAATATGAATAATGTTATATAAAAACCGTGCTCAAGTGAGAATTCTGCAATCGAAGCATTCTTACTCTAATAGCTAATGTTTAAGGGAAAAGAATACAGAAAAGGATATTATTTATCTACTCATACATTATATACCATTCATCGTACCAAGATATAAATTCCATCTTTTTGTTTCTTTGTTTTTAAAGATTTATTTATTTGAAAGAGAAAGCACATGAGCGGGGGAGGGAGAAGCAGACTCCCCTGTACTGCAGGACCCCAGGATCATGACCTGAGCTAAAGACAGATGCTTAGGGGCACCTGGGTGGCTCATTCCTTAAGCGTCGGCTTTCACCTCAGGTCATGATCCTAGAGCCCTAGGATTGAGCCCCACACTGGGCTCCCTGCCCAGCAGGAAGCCTGCTTTTCCCTCTCCCACTCCCCCTGCTTGTGTTCCCTCTCTCTCTGTCTCTCTCTCTGTCAAATGAATAAATAAAATCTTAAGGAAAAAAAAAAAAAGACACTTAACTGACTGAGCCACCCAGGCGTCCCTCATCTCTCTCTCTCTCTCTCTCTTTTTTTTTTTTCCAGGGAAGTAAGGATTGATGCTTTTTAGAACTTCTTTAAGAAAATAGAGTCAAGGGTGCCTGGGTGGCTCAGTGGGTTAGGCTGCTGCCTTCGGCTCAGGTCATGATCTCAGGGTCCTGGGATCGAGTCCCACATCGGGCTCTCTGCTCGGCAGGAAGCCTGCTTCCCTCTCTCTCTCTCTGCCTGCCTCTCTGTCTACTTGTGATCTCTCTCTGTCAAATAAATAAATAAAATCTTTAAAAAAAAAAAAGAAAACAGAGTCAAGCTGCTTTGGTAGGTTCCAGACAATGCCAGGGTATTCTTACATCATTGTATCACTGATGCATCCTCCATCAATAAAATGAGAAATTTACTATGTATAAGGTAAAATTAAGGAACTAATAATGGCTTAATAGCAATTCTAGATCACTTTGGTAATGAAGGACAGGAATAGCACATGTAAATAGAATTAAAAAATAATTAAAAAATCTATATGTAAAATATATGTTTATAAAAAATAAAATTTAAAAAAAATCTATATGTTTTATCCCTTTGCCTTTCTCATACCCCTCCCTGTCCACCTAGAATATTATCAGTGAAATGAAAGAAAGGCACACAGGAAGAAAAACAACAAAGCAAAGAACCTGGGGAAGCTACAACTATGTAATCTTCTCTCTTCTTTCAAAATATAAGCATCATTGTAAGCATCACTGGAAAAGACATATTTATGTATAAAATATGCCCATTTCTGGGTTATTAATTTTATTACAGCAAAAAAGGGAAACAATCTAATGACCAAAAACAGGAAAATGTTGGGGTACCTGGTTGGCTCAGTCAGAAGAGCATGTGACTATTGATTTCTGAGTCTTAAGTTCAAACCCCATGCTGGATGTAGAGATTACTAAAGTAAATAAATAAATAAATAAATAACCTTTAAAAAATCAGAAAATGTTTAAGGAATTTCTGACATGTTGACTGACAGAATGTTTTATAGCCTCTAAAAGAAGTCATATTTTTAAATCATAATAATTAAAGAGTGATTTGCCAACTAATAATGGAAACAATAAAGAAAGGGGACTCTCATATAATGCCAGTAGAAACATGAATTGCTATAGCCTTTTAGGAAAGTAATCTGGCAAGATTTTTTAAAATTAAAAATACATTATTCAGATAGACTTGATGAAGGGAAAGAGTATTTATTTATTTATTTTTAAAGATTTTTATTTATTTATTTGACAGAGAAAGAAAAACAGTGAGAAAGGGAATAAGCAGGGGCAGAAGAAGAGGGAGAAGCAGGCTTCCCACTGAGCAGGAAGCCCAATGTAGGGCTCGATGCCAGGACCCTGGGATCATGACCTGAGCTGAAGGCACACACTTAACGACTGAGCCACCCAGGCGCCCCAGAAAAGATTATTTAAAAGCAAAAATAAACAAAAGTGAGTAAGGACTATGCCATGGAATCCTCTTATACAAATGTGGAATAATTTTCATGGAAGTAATCCAAACTGAAAGTTTACTTCCAACTACCTGACCATAATGTCTCTGGGTTCCTGTGAGATCCTCAAGCCTTGTCCTTCTCTTTAATACAGCCCTCTGGGCAATACCGTCTCTTACTTGGCAACAACTCAGGGATATTTATGGACCACCCATAAAGTACAGTCTTCCTAGACTCTTTCTTCACTCTCTTTCTCCTCCTCCCCTGTACAATTAATCACCAAGTCTAGAAAACTCTGAATTTGCAATGTGTCTCCCACTTGTCCCTTTCTCCTATTCCTACTTCCTCTAACCTGACACAAAACTGTATTACCTTTCACTTGAATTATCCAATGGTTATAATTGGTTTTCCTTCCTCCACAGCTCTCCCTGCTCCAAGATACTTTAGAAAATGTAACCAAAGCAATCCTCCATGAAACTATAGCCATGATACTCTCCTGCACAGAGCAGTTGATGCCTCCTTTTTGGGTAGAGAGCAAACCTCAGCATCTTCAACACAACATTTCAGGTCTTCAAGCACCTAGCTTTAAACATGGCCTGAGGGGTGCCTGGGTGGCTCAGTGGGTTGAAGCCTCTGCCTTCAGCTCAGGTCATGATCCCAGGGTCCTGGGATCGAGCCCCACATCGGGCTCTCTGCTCAGTAGGGAGCCTGCTTCCTCCTCTCTCTGACTGCCTCTCTGCCTACTTGTAATCTCTGTCTGTCAAATAAATAAATAAAATCTTTTAAAAAATAAATATATAAAATAAACATGGCCTGAACCTGCAACCCTAGTGTCTTGGTGTACTGAATTGGTGTACTGGGTTAACGTCCCTCCCAAAATTCATGTTGACCTGGAACCCCAGAATCCAGCCTTATTTAGAAATAGGGTCTTTGCAGAAGTAATTAGTAAGGTGAAATCTTGCTAGATTGGGGTGGGATAAATCCAATGACTGGTGTCTTGTAAGAAGGCCATGTGAAGTTACAAAGAGACATACAGAAGGAAAATGGCCATGTGCAGATAGAGGCAGAAATTAAAGGGATACAGCTACAGGCCAGAAAATGCCAAGGATTGCCAGAAGCCACCAGAAGCTAGAAAGAGTGAAGGAAGGATTCCTCCCTGGAACCTTTACAGGGAGTGTGACACTGTCGCACACCTTGATTGCAGACTTACACCTTCCAGAACTGGGAGAATAAATTGTGGTTTTAAGCCACCAAGTTTGAGGTCATTTGTTAGAGCAGCCCTAGGAAACTAACACAACTGGCTAGGAGATTTTTGGTGGCTAACAACCATAACAAAAATCTAAAAAACTCAATTTAGCTTAAAGAAAAAGAAATTTATCACAAAGATACTGCTGTATTTCAGGGAACCAAGAGCAGAAATGCAACTGAGCTTCAGGAATGTCCAAAATCAGAGAAACAAAGGCCACCAGTTTCTCTGTGACATTTTTCCCCCCTTTTGTATCTGCTTCATTTCTTTCTCTTCCCACTTTTCCTTATTTTCTCTCCCTCTCTTCCTACATTTCTCAAGGTCACAGTCATTAAGAACTGCAAAGTTTACTTTCTGGTACCCCAAAAGATATTGACTTTTTTTTTTTAAGATTTTATTTATTTATTTGACAGAGAGAGAGAGAGAGAAATCACAAATAGCCAGAGAGGCAGGCAGAGAGAGAGGGGGAAGCAGGTTCCCCGCTGAGCAGAGAGCCCAATGAAGGGCTCAATCCCAGGACCCTCAGATCATGACCTGAGCTGAAGCAGAGGCTTAACCCACTGAGCCACCCAGATACCCCTGAAATTAACTATTTTTGTCTCACTTTCTGTTCCAAAATTCCCAAGGAAGAATAGATCATCCTTTTGGGTCAGAATTCAGCCTCATTTACCAACCAGTGATCAGAAGATGATTCCTTGAAAGACCATGTGATCCTATGGCCCCAAGAAGATGATTTTCACAGAAATCATGTAGATGAAGTGGATCTAGGAAAGAGAGGGGAAAAAGAACCACTGGTGCCTTGATACTCATGCTTCCCTTTTCCTAGAAATTCCTTTTTCTCTCATTCTCTATCCCTGCTTACTGAAATCACATGTCTTTTAAAGTCTAGCTTAAATGTCACCTTTTCCACAAAATATGTTGGTCTCTACCATTAGACCATGAATCCCCAAAAGCAGAAACCCATGATCTTATTCTTTCCTGTATCCCCTTCCCCTAACGGAAATTTGTGGCTGCCCCTTAAACCCTTCTTGTATCTATTCATTTGGGATCCATGCCACCCTAGGACTCTGCTGGAACCTCCTTTACAGCATTTGCCATCTTCTGGCTTCTACTGGAGACACTTCTAAACAGGTTTTCTCCCTCTCTGAGGTGTCTGCTCCTTGTAGATGAAGTCCAGTACTTTGTATATAACTGTCAGATGGTAGTTCTTTGTTAAATATAATTCCCCATCCCTACCCTCTCAAAAATTCAATTAACAGTATGTAAAGTTCATTTTAATTGAAATACAGGTACATATACAACATCAATGTATTTTTGTCCTCAGCATATGACCTAGCTTTGATCGTTTTCCTCACATCATGGTCTCGAACCATACTTTGTTGCATAATATAGTGAAGTCCTTTGAGCTTAGCGCCCTGAAGAAAGACATCCCTGCAAGAAGCCCATCCCTCCAGGCTCTGAGTACTGTGGGAAGGAAGGGGAAGATAGAGGTAAGAAAACTGCTGAGGACCTAGGAAGGGAGGCGGGCGGGCTGGCATGTCAGAGACAGGGATGACAAGAGCGGAGGGAGGTTTTGCCTGTATTAAAGAGAAAAACAGAGGGCTGAGTGGGCAGTTTTGACTGCCAGTCCAGGAAGATGAAGTTGGTGAAGGAAAAATGGAAGTAGGTCTTGTCACAGTCAAGATTCTGTAAACAGTCTGCCTCCCCTATTAGGAAAGCAAAGCCTTATAGTGCTTAGATTGTTGGAAACCCTTGGAGATGCTTGTCCGAGCTAGGTAGGGCAGGGAGTGGAGGTGACCACACTGTGCCTGGGTGAGAGATCGCTGTGCCCTGCAGGTGGTAAGGGCAGGGCTAGGGTAGGCAAGGGAAGGCCTCCAGGGAGAAATCCGGACTGGGAGGTTGTAGCCAGTGGTCAGGCAGTGCAGGAGATGTTAAAACCCATGCAAAGGGCAGTAGGGCTGGGAAAATGGTGCCATTGCAGAGAGAAGCCACCCTGCTATCCGGCATCTAAGAGGATCCCTCACCCCTCCCCCACAACAAGTTGGGGACTTCTGAGGCTCCCTTCCTGCACCTTAATGCCATCTCAGACAAAGAGCACAAACTGGGAAAGACAGACACAAGGGTTAATAGAAAATTTAAGAGTGCTCCTGCCCATAAAACAGCTGGGTAGGGGGTTCAGATGTAAGATCAGTTAGAGTCCATTTAAAACTTCAATATGACAACCAAAAACAAAATGTGGGACTGTGCCACCCAAAATTAATCAATGCTTGTCCATACTTTTGTTTTATATTGATAAGTCATATGACTACAATGTGATGATTTTGCAGATCCTATGTCCAGGACCTCATGCAGGTTTTTACTGTACCCTTTGCTTAGTCCCGTAGGTCAGTTCAAAATCCCTCAGACAATCAGAGAGAAAGTTAATAAAGAAAGACCATCATGCCATGTGCTTACCTTCTTTGGGGAGAACAAGAATCATGCTGTGAATTGGCATGAAGGACAGTACAGCTCTTATCACATGCACCGAGCACAGTGAGGACAAGGGAGGTAGATGGGGAGACAGACGACTGACCAGGGACTCCGCATGCCTTCCTGCTTCGCTCTCCTCCTCGGTCTGGCCCTGGCAGGGAGGAGCTCCTCCAGGTGGACCCGCTCAGCTCATCAGCCAAAATCTCTCTTCCTCCCTTTCCCTACTTACCACTCAGAGAATCTCTTCACTCAAGGGTGACTTTGGTGCATAGAAAAACTATTCAGAAGTTACTTTTGTTTAGAAAATTAATAATTGACTTTACAAAGTTAAAATCTCTGGATAGTTTTCTGTAAGCTTATAGATTCAATGTATACATTTTATAGATATAGCTAAATTAAACTTTTTTAAAAAGATTTTATTTATTTATTTGACAGAGATCACAAGTAGGCAGAGAGGCAGACAGGGGGGGGGGGTGGGGAAGCAGGCCCCCCACTGAGCAGGGAGCCCGACCCAGGGCCCATCCCAGGACCTGAGATCACGACCCCAGCCAAAGGCTGAGGCTTAAACTACTGAGCCACCCAGGCGCCCCTAAAACATTTTTTTAATTTACTTTTTCTCATCATAGCACATACCCTCCCCAATGTTATTTCTATTTATTTTAGATAGATTCTACATCCAACATGGGGCTCCAGTTCATGACCCCGAGATCAAGAGTTGCATGCTCTATGGGCTGAGCCAGCCAGGGGTCCCTAGATATAACTAAATTTAGACAATCCGTTTTAAGGGGGGTTTTGATTATGTTTGGTCACATTTCCAAATTTACTTAACTAACCTATTTTAAGTATTCTTTAACGATTGTTTATTTATTTATTTGACAGAGAGAGATCACAGGTAGGCGAAGAGGCAGGCAGAGAAAGGGGAGGGAGTGGGGGGGCGGGAAGCAGGCTCCCTGCTGAGCAGAGACCCTGATGTGGGGCTGGATCCCAGGACCCTGAGACCATGACCTGAGCAGAAGGCAGAGGCTTAACCCACTGAGCCACCCAGGCGCCCTATTTTAAGTATTTTAACTGCATTTATAAATTTAACATATTCTATTTATTTTTTTAAATACTTTATAGTTGTCTGACCAAAAAAAAAAACCTCCCCAGAACAAAAAAACCTTTCCAAATACTTAAGTAATTCATATATATCTAATGAATTAATCTTATAAATGTATCAACATTAAGTTCTTTTAAATGTCTAATATTACATTTACATTTGAAAATTTTCCACTTAAAATCACAAATACAAATAATTTACTTAGATTACATATTTTAAATAAACTCTATACATATAATGTGTTATTCTAATAGGTCATATTCTCTTGAACATCATAAAAAGTTAAAATACTTAATGGACAGATTTCTTTACACAAAAGTACTAATACAATGTGTTTGATTTTCTTAAACATTTCTATATTTAGTTGTAAATTTTCCCACTGTTTAAAAACATTCTTATTGCTTTTTAAAAAAATTTATTTTCTCTAATTCTTTTGAGCATATCTTCCAAAGTTGGTTGAATTGCATGAGGTTTGAAGCCACAAATATCTAAGGGAATTTTGCTCATGACACCACTACCAGGGTGAGTCCCTTTATACTCTTAATATATCATAAACTCAAAAACATAAAAAGAGAGTTGCCTGTCACCAGTATCTCCAAATTGCTTGCAATGATTCTCACCTCCTGTTAGTTACTTCCCTGGGTAGACGTTTCCATTCTAACCAGGACTCACCTGTGTAATCAATAGGATATGGTGGAAATGATGCAGAGTTCCTTCTGAAGCTAGGTCATAAAAGACATTGCTTCTATCTTGTGTGCTCCTAGATCGTTTGCTCTGGAGGAAGATGGCTACTCATACAACCTTGCGAAGAGTTCTGTGTGGTGAGGAATTGAATCCTCCTGCCAATAGCCAGTGTTAACCTGTGATGTGTATGAATCACCCATCTGGGAAACAGATCCCCCAGCCCCAGTCAAGCCTTCAGCTAACTGTAGCCCTGATTGACACTAAGACCAAGCAGGTGCTTCCTGCTCAAAACACAAAAACCCCTGCTCCCAAACTCCTGATCCATAGAAACTGTGAGATAATAAACATTTGCTATTGTTTTAAGCCTCTGAACTTTGAGAGATTTTAAGTAGCAGTAGGTAACTAATACAGAATGGTCCTATCAGCCACACCCCTGAATCTAAAGCATATCATTATCTCATTTTAAGTCTTTAGCTTCTATAAACCTCCACTCATGTGCCTACACCATTTGCTTGGATTAAACTATTTATTGCTTCATCTCATCTGGATTCCCCCCCCCATTCTTTCTATCTGTTTGATCCACAATTATAGACGTTAAAGTATGTCGAGCTCTGTGTCTAATAGCCTATTGCTGACTCTATTATCACAACTTAAAGGAACAGCATTCTATTGCCACTTATCATCATAGTTTCGGAGTTAAAATGTCCATGAAGTCTAATAAACATCTCAGGCTTAACATGGCTAAAAAAGAACCGTCAATTTTCCTCCCCCTCTAGCTTACTCTTCTTCGTTTTCCACAGCTCTGTAGATGGCATCATCAACAACCCAGATCTAAAATCTAAGTCCTTCTTGATTCCTCTCTTCTTCTCATGTAATCATCAATGAGGTTCTACCTCTAGAACATATCATGAATTTGTTAACTTCTCTTCATCTCTATTCCTATCAGCCTAGATTAAGCCATCGTCTTTCACCAGGACACTACATATAGCCTTCCAACTGTAATCCCTGCTCTATAAATATTCACTTACAGGTCTTGGCATGACATATTTTATGTCTCTTGAGTAAATACCTAGAAGTGAGATTGTTGAGTCATATGCTAAGTGACTACTTCATTTTAAAAGAAATTGCCAAACTATTTTGCATTTCCACCAATAAAAAGAGTTCCACATCCAGTTTTCCACATCTTATTTAGTACTTGGTATTGGTTTCTTTTTTTCTTTTTTTTTTTTTAAGCTGCTCTAGTTGGTGTGTAGTAGTATTCTCCCCCCTTTTTTTATTGAGGCAAAATTCACATACAATGAAATGTAATGATCCTAAGTTTTCAATGAGTTTTGATAAAAGCATACATTTATGTAATCAAGATGTAGAACATTTCCATTACCCTATTTAATTCCCTAGTAACCCCCTTCCAGCGAGTTCTTATCCACTAGAGGCAGCCACATCTGATTAATATCACCATAGATTAGATTAATTTTACTTGTTTTTCTTCTTAAACCTCATAAGAGGAATAGTATACATATACTGTTTTGTATCTGGTTGGTTTTGCTTAATATGCAATGGTTTTGAGATTCATCCATGTGATTGCCTGTATCAAGAGTTCTTTATTTTTATTGCTGAATAGTATATTATTGTATGAACATATCACAATTTATCCATTCACCTTTTGATTGACATCTGGGTTGTTTCCAGCAATTCCATTCCTAGGTATTTACCCAGGAGAACTGAAAGCATATGTCCACAAAAAGACAGTAGTAATAGCCTGCCTCCTCTCTTGATTCACTACAATTCACTCTCCATTACAGCAGCTAGAGGGATCTTTTAAATAAATTACTCAAATCCCATCACTCTTCTGCTTAATACCCTTTAGTGATTTCCTATCCCACTTAGGAGAAAACACAAATCCCTCACCGTGGCTTGTGAAGCCCAGACATCACTGATTTTCAACCTCTGGCAACTTTTGATGGCTGGACCCCACCTCAGGCTAAGTGAAAGAGAATCCCTGGAGGAGGGCCCCACATAGTTTTTCCCAGGAGATTCTAAAAGGCCTCCATGTTTTTCAGGTCCTGCCAGCATGACCTGGTCTCTGGCTCTCCCCCTTTATCTCATACCACTCTCCCCATCAGGTGCTATAATCCAGCCACACTGGCCTCCTGTCAGCACTCTGAACACAGCAATTTCATCCCTACCTCTGGGGCTTTGTACTAGTGTTTCTTCTGCCTGGAATGTTCTTTAGATCTTAGTGTGACTGGTTCTTTCTTGTGAGTCAGGTCTCAGCTGAAATGTCACCTGCTCAAAGGAGCTCTTCCTGACCACCCAGTCTAAAGGAGGTGCATTCTAGCATTTTACACTTTTTCAAATACACTACATCACACTTACTTCTGACACTGTCTTGTTCATGTACTTTTGTGTGTGTTTATTGTATGCCTCCCCTTTCTAAAATGTAAACCCTGTGAGAACAGGGAACTTTCCTGTCTTGCTCTCTACCATATCCCTAGAATTTATAACCATGTCTGACACATAATAAGGGTGTAAGAAATATTTGTTGAAAGGACAAAGGGATACATGTATGAAATATGCATGTTACCTGGAAAAAGGCAGAAATCGAGAAAGGTTCTTATAACTTTTTTTCCCGAAGTGTGTTAGCATGAGGTAGTTGATTTATAGGGGAAAGGAGAGATTCTAGCCTGAGCAAATGAAGTCCAGGTTCTTGAGTACATTGGGACTAAAGGCAGAGGTTGTTTTTGGCTTCTACTATCATCTTTAGCCCTAACTTCATGCTCTGTACATCATAGGTACTCAGTGATTATATTTCTATTAACAGTGAAGTGACTATGATCTGCTTTGAGGGGCTTGAGGGGATGTGGGAGGAGGGGGTATGGAGTATAGTGTATGAATGGGGATTAGGGGATCATGAGAAAGGAGACTGAAGTGTATTTATGCCTTTATCCTCACTTTAGGGAACTGTCATCAATTCAAAGCATGAAATTCAATTAATCTATGCTAGTCAACTGGCTTTCAAAACACCATTCTACTCTATATGTGATTTCTCTTTATAAGCCAGGCAATATGTTAAAGCAATGTTTTAAAGAGATTTAAAAAGAAAAGGAACAATATCAGGAAGAAGAGAAGAGGAAACAAGGAAGAATTCAGGAACCTTTGTGTAGACACAATACTAAGCATGTTCAAGCGTTTACTTATTTATCACAACCCTACAAGAAATAAATATAATTATACTCATTTTACCGATGAGGAAATGGAATAAAATTTAGAGAAAAGTTACGTCTCTTTTAAATATTCTTACAACTTACCTGTTATAAGATTGGATAAAAATATACAAGACATATTCACTTAATATATAGATGACATTAACAGTGGAAAAGCCACCTAATGTAAGCAGGATAGACCAAAGAGTCAAATTGATTTTGTCAGGCTAGCGAGCTTGACTGAAACTGAAGGTTAAATACAATACAGGGCATAAAATGTAAATCCTGCAGTCAGCTACACAGGTACAGAAAGTTTATCTGGAGTTTTTTGTTCTTTTGTTTGTTTTTATTTATTCATCTGAGAGAGAGCACAAGCAGGGGGTGGAGTGGTGGAGAGGCAGAGGGAGAGGAAAAAGCAGACTCCCAATTGAGCAAGGAGCCCCATGCAGGACTCCATCTTAGCACCATGAGATCATGACCTAAGCCCAAGGCAGACACCTAACCAACTAAGCCACCCAGGCGCCCCTGGAGTTTTTGTAAAAAATAAATAAATAAATAAAATGTTGTCAGAATGGCGAAAATAAAAAATGCAATAAACAACAAGTGAAGGTGAGGAAATGGAGCAAAAAGAAACCCTCACACACTGTTGGTGGGAATGGAAACTGGTGCAGCCACTGTGGAGGTTCCTTAAAAAGTTAAAAACAGAGTTACCCCTATGACCCAGTGATCCAGTAATCGCACTACTGAATATTTACCCAAAACATACACAAACACTAATTCAAAGAGATACATGCACCCCCATGTTTATTGCTGCATTATTTACAATAGCCAAACTATGGAAACAGGCCCAGTATCCACCAGTTGAATGAATAAAGAAGTGTGATATGTGTGTGTGTGTGTGTGTGTGTGTGTGTGTGTATTCTGAGATATATACATACACACACACATATATAATGGAATATTATTCAGCCATAAAAAAGAATGGAATCTTGCCATTTGCAACAACATGGATAGAGCTAGAGAGTACATGCTAAGCAAAGTAAGTCAGAGAAAGACAAATACCACATGATTTCATTCATTTGTGGAATTTAAGAAACAAAACAAGTGAACAAAGGGGAAAAAGAGACAGAGAGAGAAAGGGAAACAAATCAAGAAACAGATTCTTAACTGTAGAGAACAAACTGATGGTTACCAGAGGGGTGGGTGAGGGGGCTGGGTGAAATATGTGATGGGGATTAAGCAGTGCATTTATCATATCATGATGAGTCCTGAATAATGTATAGAATTGTTGAATCATACTATATACCTGAAACTAATGTAACACTGTGTGTTAACTGTATGGAATTAAAATTAAAAACAATAAATAATGAATAAATAAAACTTGTGGACTGCTAGTTTAATGTACAGTAATAGTAGATGCTAAAAACGCAAATAGAACAACCCATAAGCATTTCATGATGGCCCTTACCTTACGACTTCTTTTTGTACTTATCCCCAGAGATATTTAAAAATCCTCTACTCTCCTGGCTTTGGTTACATATGATTATCTTTTTGTCTCTGAAGCAGATCCTCATTAATACTAACATGAATAATACAATAGCCCTCATTTATTAAATGTTCTGGGCCAGCTACACACAGTATTGTGTTTAATCCTCCCTCTTGACAGCGCTAATGAAATAGGCATAATTAGTCCCTCCATTTTCTAGATGAGAAAACTTAGGTGTAGAAAATCTAAGTGATTTTCTCCAGGTCAGACAGATGATGAGGTCAGTAGCATCCAACTCCAACAGTCTGACTTAGAGCATATGCTCTTCACCCCGTACCACAGTTTCTTTCCGAGCTTCCTTTTCCTTTGCTCACTCAAGTGTCCGTGTTCCTCAGAGTCCAGTCCTCAGTTCTTAGCTCAGCTTACTTTATTGCCTCTCTGGTTAATCACCAGTAGACGTGAGATTTCCTCTTACAACTTCTACACTGATGAATCCCATAGCTGCCCCTGGTAGTTGTTCACCCAACATACCCTCCCACTTTCTTTCCTACTGGTAGGCACCTCTGTGAGCTTTAGAAGAGGCTGGACCCCAGAGAATGAATCATGATCACTTAAAACCAAACATGATGTTCCGTCTTCCTCCATCCCCAGCTTTCTAGTGACTGGTTTAAGCACTGGTAGAAAGTCAACTGAGGAACTTTTGAGAAAAGTTATCTTGGTTCTTAAACATAAATACGCATTAACTGATAATCTGTCTTCTATCACTTTGTTGTGTCTGTTTATGTGTAGAACTAAAGTAGCTGTCTTCGATAATAATTTAATTTTAAATTAATTTTTATAATTTTTAAGATAATTTAAAATTTTTTTTAAATTTTAAAAATAATTTTAAAGAACGTGAAGGGCTTCTGAGAACAAAATGTTTGAGAACTCTTGCCTATAAATGCCAGAATCATTCCTCACCAGAATTTATTTGAATTAATTTCTGAAATGGTTTTTCTGCTCCTGATTTGTCCATGGCCAATCCCAATATACCCATTCCCTACATTGCTTCCAAGGTGATCTTACTAAATGCTAATCAGATCCCTGTTTAATCCTTCAATGGCTCCTTGTTTCTTTCAGTTTAGCATATAACACTACACTTCTTGTGTTTTTTTTTTAAGATTTTATTTATTTATTTATTTATTTATTTATTTGAGAGACAGAAAGCAAGTGCACACAAGCAGGGGAAGCATCAGGCAAAGGGAAAGGAAGAAGCAGACTCCCCACTGAGCAGGGAGCCTGAAATGGGACTCAATCCCAGGACCCTGAGATCATGACCTGACCTGAAACTACTGAGCCACCCAGGCACCCCTGTACTTGTCTTACTTATTTTCTTCACTCCTCTCACACCCATTCACAATTAATTGCAGTTTCCAGTCAGAAATGATGTTTCTATGCCTTCCCACCTGCTCTTTTTTTGTCTTTAGACCAGAGGGCATTTACTCCAGTGAATTGATTACACAGGTGATGGAAGAGCTAAGAAATCAGTTGGGATGGTGAGGCAACCAGAGAGGAGCAACACTAGCAAGCCACTACCAACAGACAGTCCCAGGCTGGAAGGAAGAGGAGGAGGAATTGGTGTCACCAGGTCCCATGGGTCAGGGCTCCGCAGGGAAATCTAGAACACGTAGACCTGTTCTGCAGATGCTGGGAGCACAGAGGACCCAAGCCCTGCCAGTTGTGCTTTCCAAAGCAGGGGTTCCCCACCTGCTCTTAAGTCAGACCTGTCACACACTCTCCCCTCATTCTCTAGCTAGCTAACTCCTACCAGTCCTTTAAAATCCAGCTCCAGGGTTATTTTGTACAGGAAGCTGTCTCTGAGCCCACAGTATGATTTACCTGTCCCTCTTCTGGGCTTGCAAAGCTCCGTTTATCCAAGTGGTCATCAGAAAGTACTGTGACCACTGGTTTGTCCGGTTTTCCCACTAGATAATAAGTTCTTCGAGGGGTGATGTATATCTGTTTTCTTGATATTTCTTGAGCCCAGGACAGTATCTGACTACAGTGTTGGGGGCTAGTATATGTCCTCAGAAAATGTTTTGTGAATACATTCATGAACTCTAACATAATTTGCTCCTGGGATGAGTTTCATTTTCTGAAGCATTTACTTTCCTTTGTCTGTGTTCAAGGCCTGTACTATTCAGGGCCTTTTTCCTCACACCTCCTGTCCAGTGTCTCCTGTTGCCCTTGAGAGGAAATGTTATTTAGCTTTTTAACACCAACTTTATTCCTAGGGATGTACAGCAATACTTTCTGGGACCCCAACCTTACACTCCCCTTCAAACTGTGCTTCCTGGAGTAGAGGCCTCAGCGGTTTCTTCCTAAGTCTCATGCTTAGAGCACTTAAATTTTACAAATCACTTTCTAAAAGACGTCAGAAAAGATTTTTCCTGTTTTGTCAGTCTTGTACGTTTTGTGCTTTCTCATACCTTTTTTCTTTCACTTTGGATAAAAATAATAGGTAACAAAGACTTAATCGTATTTGGGGAATCGCTTCTTTGCTTTTAGATATTGCCATTAATATTAGTGCCTTGGCTTGAGACCGTTCGTACATGCACAAGTACTAAGAAAAGTTTTTTAAAGAGTAGGAAGACAATGAGCACAGTTAAAAATGAATAAATTATGTACTTTATAGAGATAGAAATCACATACCATAGCAGTCACTCACTTGTGTACAAATCAATGGTTTTTAGTATATTTACAGATGTGTGCAACCATCACCATAATTAGAACATTTGCACCACTTCAAAAAGACACCTTGTACCCTTTAGCTACCCTCCCCCACACACACTGCCTGCATCCCACACTACAAATTTACTTTCTGTCTCTATAGGCTTTCTGGACTTCCATATGAGTAGAACCATATAATATAGTAGAATCTTTGGGGACTGGCTTCTTTCACTTTGCATAATGCTTTCAAGGTGCATCTGTGTGGTAGCACGTGTCAGTACTCCATTCTTTGGGGCAGTCCTTCCCAAACCCCAAAACTGGACTGGCCAAGCACTGTCACTGGAGCCATCAGTGTGACCCAATCTGTTTCACTTTGGTGAGGTTTTCATCTGCAACAGTTCCTTGCTGGGAACCTGCCTCGTGCCTGCTGTGTGCTTCTTTACCCAAGCCACCACTTCACACTGAGTCTTATGTGAAGAGAGGAAACTCGGAACCAATCAGAATTACAGACAGAATCCTCCAAACCATTGTATGACTTGGAGCAATAGATTTCATACAAAACCACCTTGGATTGTTTCTTCATACCGTTCTAGTGGACTCCCCGAGTACATCCAGCAGGGGAGTCCAGGCTGGTAAGTGGGCTGAAGCTTATACGAATAGAGTGGTTATTAGTTCAGTTGTTCAGTTGTTCTCTGTGTGTTCCCTCGGACCAGTAGCATCAGTAGCACCTGGGAAACTTGAGAGAAATGCAGACTCTCAGGCCCACACTAGACTCACTGAATCTGACATCCTGGGAGTGGGGCCCAATACATCTGGGTGTACCGTGTACATGCCACGTGATTCCGATCCACACTTAAGTTTGAGAACCGCTGATTCATTAACTGGTATAGTACTATCATCACTGGCACATGAACACAAATTACTGACTCATATTCTGTTTGTATCAAGTGTATATACCTGATGGAAGACAAAGAACACCATTCAGGGACGAAATGGCAGATCGTGAAATATAGACTGGATTTCTATCCTTCGATATGACAGACAACCAATTATTCCCCATCTCCCATCTTTGTTTCCTTTTAAACATGTTTTGATAAAAAATGTACTTTAGGGGTGCCTGGATAGCTCAGTCATTAAGTGTCTTGCCTTCAGCTCAGGTCATGATCCCAGGGTCCTGGGATCCAGTCCCACATCAGGCTCCCTGCTCAGAGGGAAGCCTGCTTCGTCCTCTCCCACTCCCCCTGCTTGTATTCCCTCTCTCGCTGTCTTTCTCTGTCATATAAATAAATGAAATCTTTGGGGAAAAAAGTACTTTAAAAATCCTAATAAACTTGTTGCATGAGTAGAGTTTATTTCTACTTCAGATGGAAATGATCTTAAAGCAAGCATCCTTAGAAGATGGTATTTCTACAAATCTTGGTTCAGAAAATTAGTTCTTCCATGCACTCACATCAGACATAGGTCTCTGGAGATTGCTTTTCTGAGTGAATGTTTTGTCAGCAGAGACAGTATCAAGCAATGCCTTTTTAAGGCAATTGGTAACATGATGCCTGTATTGATGAAATACCCAAGAGTTCACTTTGGACATGCCAGGGACTTTATCTACCCTTTCTTGTAAAGACCAAACACTTTTTAGTTATTCTGAGGATAGTCATTATCTCTTTCAGAAAGAGCACAAGAATGGTTTATTCTTAGTTAATCTGAATAGATTTGACTCATGATTAGCAGTTTTGAAATTTTGCTAAAATGTGCCTTAAATACTTAGATAAAAGAATAATTCTGATAAAAGCAAAATTCACTTTTGTGTGGTTCTTTTGAAACAGTAGCCATCGTTTCATCAGCCTCTATTTTCATTTTGCTTTAAATACTATTAAACTTGATTCTTAAAAAGTCTTAAACTTACCAGATCGTGTCATGTGGTACTTACTATATACAGCCTTGCACTGCTAATTATCACTTCCTGAGTCTCTGTGTCATCCCTCAACTAAGATTACCCTCCCGGAGGCCAATAAAAATCTCTTATACATATTCGTTTGCCCTCATCCTGTCTATCAGATGTCTTAAACATAAACATCCGTTAGATATGTGTGTATTGATTGAAAGTTTTGATGGTAATGTGAAATACCCATTCCTCTGGTCAGGAATAGAAACTCTTGGGGTCCCTGGGTGGCTCAGTGGGTTAAGCCTCTGCCTTCAGCTCAGGTCATGATCTGAGGGTCCTGGGATCAAGCCCCACATGGGGGGGGGTCTCTGCTCAGCAGGGAGCCTGCTTCTCCCCCCTCCCTCTCTCTCTGCCTGCCTCTCTGCCTACCTGTGATGCCTGTCTGTCAAATAAATAAATAAAATCTAAAAAAAAAAAAAGGAACAGATAACAATAGACAATTTGTAGATATCCAAGGACATAAGTAAAGTACACCCAGACATGAGACAGAGACATGGAACTGGACAATCAAGACCCAAGGCCATTCTTTCCTCCTGGGACCCTGTGGCTTCAGGTCTGTGCTTCTATCTCTGCCCCTCCTTCTCTCTCAAAATTCTTTAGTAGATTGACCTTTTTACTGTGGAAACTTTATTTTAAAATATGAGTTAAAATAGGAGCTTATAATTGGTTTTAGTTTATCATGGCCCTACCCAACTATTGCAGATCAAGAGCCCATCAGCATGTATTGGTTTGGTTTCAGTAGCCCAATTTCAAATTTGTAGAGACATTATCTGATCAGGGTAGTGTTCAGTTCTAGTACAGTCACCCATGAGTAGGTAAGACTTGCTGTTGAGGTATCAAGTAGTATATTGAGCTGTCTTTCCAGGAACTGTGAGTGGAACAGTGTCACCAAGAAGAGATCTTGGGCAAAGGAGTTAACAGCTGGTGCATCTATTCCAGTTTATATACTACAACCTAGAACTCCAAAAAGTATGCAAAAGTTAGGCATTAGAGATAACAGAGGTCATAGATAAACTTCTTTCTTAATCTATATCAGGGGCTAGCAATTATGGCCCTGGGGTCAAATTCAGCCTGCGGTCTGTTTTTATAAGAACGAGGAATGGTTTTCCCATGAAAAAGAATAGACAACAGAGATTTTTAAGTGACAAAGCCTAAATATTTTCTCTCTGGCCCTCTACCTTTGCTCTAGATGAGCTTTCTTTGTTCATTCATTTCATGAATATTCACTGAATATCTAATCCATTCTAGGCACTGTTCTAAGTATTGGAGATGCTGTGATGTCACAAGATGGTTCCTGCCCAGGAGCTTAGATTCTGTTGTGGGTGAGAAGAGATCAATAATAGGCATATATATTAATAAATAAATAGGAGAATTTCTTTTTAAAAAATATTTATTTATTTATTTATTTGTTTATTTATTTATTTGTCAGAGAGAGAGTGCATGCACACAAGCAGGGGGAGTGTCAGGCAGAGGGAGAAGCAGGCCCCCTGCTGAGCAAGGAGCCCGGTTCGAGACTTGATCCCATGACCCTGAGATCATGACCCGAGCTGAAGGCAGATGCCCAACTGATCGAGCCACCCAAACATCCTTAAATAGGACAATTTCTAATTTTTAATGTTGTGAACAAAATAAACAGGAGATACTAGTACAGGGAAAATAACTGGGGAAGTAAACAAGTTGGTCCGAGAGATCCTATTTGTGGAGAGGACAATTATGCTAAGACATAAAGGACAAAAAAGAACCAGTCATAGGAAGTGAGCATTACAGACAGAGGAAATGAGGGCAAAGTCCCTCAGGGAGCTTGAAGTTTGGCTTAGTCAAGGAACTCCAAAGAGGCCAGTAGTGTTCAGGCTAGATGCAGTAGGAAATGAAGTTGAGAGGTAGATAGGGATCAGATCATGTATGGCCTTGGAAGGAAGCTATTGAAGATGACATGCTCTCATGAATGACATGATCTCATGGAGTTTCAAAAAAATTCCTCTGACTTGGGGTGCCTGGCTGGCTTAGTTGGTAAAGCATATGACTCTTGATTTCAGGGTCATGAGTTTGAGTCCCACTTTGGGCATAGAGATTACTTAAAAAATTCTCCGGTTGCCATGAGATAGATTATAAAGAAGCAAGAGTAAGTTTTCTCTAAGATTATTGTAAGATTATTTAACCTCTATTTAAGGATATTGTAATAGTTCAGGTGAGATATGATTGTGCCATGGAAATGGAGAAGAGTGGATGAATTAAACTATTTCGAAGGGAGAATTAATGAGACTAATGGATTGAATATGAGAAGAGAGGAATCACAGATTTCTGTTTGAGCAGCTGGGTGGATAGTGGGGTTTGTCACCTTATCCATATCATGTTTCAGTAACAGTAATTGAGGCTCCAGAAATAAGAATCTTGCTTATGTATTAGGAACATTTTCAAATCCAGGAAAAACATGCTCAGTATTGAATTTTCTTAACTTTTATGTATGTATTTGTCTACAAGGGATAATTGAACACAAAGCACTTCTTTGGTAAACTCCAGGCTGTCCTTAGAAAATTGCAAGTAGGGGTGCTGGTGTGGCTCAGTCGGTTAAGCATCTGCCTTTGGCTTGGGTTGTGATCTCAGGGTCCTGGGATTGAGCTCGCCCCCACATCAGTCTCCCTTGCTCAGTGGGAGTCTGTGTCTCCCTCTCCCTCCCCACACTTGTGTGCTCTCTCTCTCTCAAATAAATAAATAAGATCTTTTAAAAGAAAGAAAGAAAGAAAGAAAGAAAGAAAGAAAGAAAGAAAGAAGAAAGGAAGAAGGAAGGAAGGATGGAAGAAAGAAAGAAAGGAAGGAAGGAAGGAAGGAAGGAAGGAAGGAAGGAAATTGCAAGCACTCTTCTCCTCTTCAGCATAATAACTTGTGTGTATTGACAGTGTAATGACCTCTCAGGGCTGCCATTTTGTCCCATGATTTTGTCACTTTGTTTCTCCCTTGGGGGAATTCTGTGAAAAGCCAGAGAACCATGGGTCCCTGTCCAATAGGGCATACCTGTCCCTCTCCTTCTTCCCCATCAAGGGCGCAAGATGAGAACCAGCATCAGCCTACAGATGCTGAGATTTGTTTTGAAGCATTTTAAGAGGAAGTAAATGCTCGAGGGAGGCTTTAAATTTCTTTCTACTTACAGAAGTTGAATTGCAGGAGCTATCTCTTTACCATTAATCACCAGGTCTAGTGTGAAGCCTGCCAACTTCAGAGTTAGTTAAAAGAGGTGACAAATGACTCAACTCTCTCCTTATCTCACTTTCTCTTCAGGTTTGATCTCCCTAGACACTCAGGCTGCGCTCACCAGCTCTCACAAGACTTCCAGGGCACTGCAGTGTCCAGGGAGTTCTGCGTTTAAAGAGGCCTGTGCGGGGCGCCTGGGTGGCTCAGTGGGTTAAAGCCTCTGCCTTTGGCTCAGGTCGTGATCCCAGGGTCCTGGGATCGAGCCCCGTGTCAGGCTCTCTGCTCAGCAGGGAGCCTGCTTCCCTTCCTCTCTCTGCCTGCCTCTCTGCCTACCTGTGATCTCTGTCTGTCAAATAAATAAATAAAATCTTTAAAAAAAAATAAATAAAGAGGCCTGTGCTTTAGCCCCGTGTGGGCTGGTGGGGAATTTCAATGCCTAACCTGGGTTGGGAGCAGGGCCCAGGTTGGAAGAGCAAGTGTACTAGGTCTTTAGAAATGTCTGTGCTGACCTTGATGGTTTAGGCATGACCTAAAATCCCTGGGAGGTCTTCATCATTTTAGTCTAACAGTTTGACTCTTATTATATAGAACCTTCTTTGAAGTTAGTTCTTCTAAGAGTCTGCTTTTGGTCTCCACTCCCTGACTCCTGCAAGAAGTTATTTCAGAGATAAGCTTTCATGGTTATCCCTATTGTTCCAGCTTCAGTGATCAAAACATCCAAGACTGTGTTTTGATTTTACTTCTTTGTAGTTATTCTATTGTGGGTCTTTCTGAGTCTTAGATTATACTAAGCAATTATTAGTTACTTTGAATCCACAGTTTCACTGTATAACCCCTGATTATAACCAAGCATTACTCTCTTAATGATATTCCAATTGGAGCTAGTTGTTCAAATCACGTGTATCTCCCAGGATGTCTACTCTCCTTCACAAACATGGGGCTCCATCCACTCCCCTCCACCATGGCTGCACATTTCCAGAAGGCCCTTTGCCAGCATCCAGTCAGACACATCTTAGGTAATGAAGTCAATAGGAAAAAAATAAAGGATGGAAATGTAACCACTTAATGCCAATGAATTTGTTTAACTATTTAAGGCTGTATCTCAAAGTATAAGTGTGTTGCACTGTGTTCTGTAAATTAGTGCTTATAATTCATTGAGCTTTCAAAATAACTCTTTTCTATTAAGCTTGCATTGAGAAGTGGGGTTAATTTGCCAGAGTACTTTTTTGTGATAATTACAGGACTTGCAGAATTAGCATGAGTGAATTGGCGAGGTTCTGTAGCTAATAAAAATACACACAAAAATTGTAACATTCAACTGCTTCAAGATTCCTCGAGGAAAGCATTAGGCATTCCTGCTAGGCCAGTTTTGAGTTCAAGCTAACACATTAATACTTACTTAGGGAAAGATACTTTTCAAGAAACCTGGTCCAACTTTCCCCATAATAAAAGACAGAGTTCTGCTATTCAAAGATTTGAAACTAATGGTAGATGAACTAATAAAAGATAAATTTCATGAACTAGAAGATATTTTTAAAAATCAAATAAATGAGATTGAGGGGGAAATAATTATTCTGCCAGCTAGGCTATATAATTTATTAGAACCATATGTGGAATATTGTAACACTGCCCTGAAATCTAGGAGCACATTATCATTAATCCAATGAACACTTGTTAAGTACCTACTGGGTTTCAGGCACCGTGCTAGGCACTGGAGCTGAAAGTCCCCACGGGGAGTCCTGTCTGAACACTATGCTCAGAGATCCTGCAACTAGACTTCCGATGGTGGTTACTTCTGACCAGTTAAAACCATCACTGTAATTGCATTGGTTGAACTTCAAGGACTGCAGAGGAAGGGGTCTACTGTTTTAACATTTAGAAGCTACTGACTATCAGTGTATAATACTGGCTATTTCTCAGCTGCCTTAGAAATCTCTTCAAGTTCCAACTAAATAGTTATATTATCTACTCAAGGGTGCTAAGGCATCTGTCTTCAACTTTGGCAAGCTCACTCATAACACCAAAGGGCAAAAAGAAAAACTTTCTGTGTCTCTGAGCAAAGATCTTTTCTGTGTTTAGCAAAAAAAACAAAAACAAAAACAAACAAAATAGGGGCTCCTGGGTGGCTTAGTCAGTTAAGCATCTGCCTTCAGCTCAGGTCATGATCCTGGGGCCCTGGGATCAAGCCCCAAGTAGGACTCCCTGGGAGCCTGCTTCTCCCTCGCCCTCTGTCTCCTGCCCCACTTGTGTTCATTCTCTCTCACTATCAAATAGATTAAAAAATCTTAAAATACTCCCTGAGTTAGAAGGGAGGAAAGGAAAGTTTCTTTGCTATGCATGGAGGGGGATCGAGGAACAAATCAGGGCATATCATAACGTAGTCTGTTGACCACTGACTTCATGGCACTTTCTTAGAGAACTGTTGTGGGTTTTTATAGTATTTCATTTATTTGAGAGAGGGTGTACACATGTGTATGGGTGCATGTGCGTGAGAGAGCATGCACGCAAGTAGGGGTGAGGGAGAAGCAGACTTCCCACTGAACAAGGAGCCTGATGCAGAACTCCATCTCAGTGTCCTGAGATCATGACCTGAGCCAAAGGCAAATGCTTAACCCACTGAGCCACTCAAGTGCCCCAAGAACAGTTTTTATTTCACAGAAAAGTTGAGAAGATAGTACCGAGAGTTCCCCACCCTACGCTAAACCCCAAGTTTGCATTTTTAGTGATATCTTACATTAATATGGTACATGTTACAATTAATGAACCAATGTTGATATATTATTAATATCTGAAGCCCATACTTATTAGATATCCTTAGTTTTTACCTAACGTCCTTTTTCAGTTCCAGGACACCAAATTATATTTTAGTTCTCATGTCTCCTTAGGTTCCTAAGGACAGTTTCTGAGTCCTAACAGTTTCTAAGTCTTTGTTTTTGATGACCTTAACAGTTTTGAAGAATGATGATCAGGTACATTGTAGGATGTGCCTCTTTTGGAATCTATCTGATAGTTTTCCTCGTGATTAGACTGGGGTTATAGGGTGTGTTAAGAAAATCATTGGGAACAGTATCATTTTCATCACATCATATTAAGGGTACACACTATCAACATGATTCATGACTGCTGTGGTTGTCCTTGATCACTGTGCTGAAGTAGTATCTGTCAGCTTTCTCCATTATAAAGTTCCTCTCTATGTCCCCTTTTTATACTGTCCTCTTTGGAAGGAAGTCTATGTATAGCCCATGCTTAAGGAGTGGGGAATTATGCACCCCTCATTATGGGTTGAATAGCTACATAAATTATTTGGCATTCTGCACATGAACAGAAGAGATTTGTGTCTACCTCACCATGTATTAATGGACTCAGTCATTTATTTCTATCAGTATAGACTCATGGATACTTACGTGTTGGGTTATAATCTGATACCAGTTTATTTTCTAGTTGCTTGAGTTGCTCCAGACTTGGCTATTTTATGAGAACTTCATTTGGCTCCCATGACCCTATGATAGACACCCAGCAATATAGGGGGTTTTTGTTTGTTTTTAGCACTTTGTGACTCCTTTTTATTCTACACAAGAGTCTTTTATAGTTTCTAAATCAGAGATTTAATCAAAAGGAGAGATATTTTTTCAGCTATCTGGATTTAGTTTCTCAAATCTTGTAATGAAGTTGCCCATTATTTTAGGTTTATCCAAAGGTATATACACTGTCTCTGCTATGCACCTCCCAGCCCTTTCCCCACCTGGACATAGAAAGATGAGTTAATCACATTCCTTGGTACATCATACATTATCAACACTGTTATGTGCAAGTTTCTGCTCTTACTCTACTTATTTATTCTCTTATCCTTAGATTCCATTCCCATTTCCCCTTTCTTCTCCTCCCCCACTCCTGACCCAGGAAACTATTATAAATGGTTGTAAACTATGAACTTAATGTGTGTGTTGGCTGCATGTACTTCTGTAAAATGCACAGTGTTTTATGCTCAGGTATTTTAAGCAAATGGTGTTCTATTATATACTCATACTTTTTTTACTCATCCATATTCTTAATGTCCACACATGTTGCTATGTGTGTATCTTTGCTTTGCTTCTAACTGCTGATTGGTACTCTATATTTCATCTATTCAGTCTCCCATATTATCCCCTACTTCCCATTATCACAAACAATCCTATAACAAACATTCTTACACATATCGCTGAATGGATCTGTGTGACAGTTTCTTTGAGGTGTATAGCCGGGAGTAGAACTGCTGGATCCTGGAATACTGTGATTTTAATTTAACTAAGACGAGCCAGATTGCTCTCCCAAATTATACTGCCTACATTTCACCAGCACATATCCCACCAATATTTGGCATTAGCTAGTCAAAATTTTTAAGGGTAAAAGTGTAAAGCAATATTTAGTTATTTTCATTTTTTGAAAAAAAAGATTTTATTTATTTATTTGACAGACAGAGATCACAAGTAGGCAGAGAGGGAGGGAGCAGCAGGATCCCCACTGAGCAGAGAGCCCAATGGGGGGCTCAATCCCAGGACCTTGGGATCATGATCTGAGCTGAAGGCAAAGGCTTAAACCACTGAGCCACCCAGGCACCCCTGTTATTTTCATTTTCTTTTCACTAACTACTAGTTACTCTGAATATCTCTTCACATGCTTCTTGGACTTTGAATTCGCACTCTTATAAATTGCCAGTTGTACCCTTTGCCATTTTCCCTTTGAGTTTGATGTCATTTTCTTGCTGATTTGCAAGTTCCTTGTTTGTTTTAGATACTAACCTCAACAGTTTTAGATAATGCAAGTATCTTCTCTATTCCGCATTTTCCTATCTTCACTGTGTTCTTCCTTGAAGAGGAATTCTTAACTCAATATAATCAAATACATCAATATTTTACATTTTGATTTTTTTTTAAGATTTTATTTATTTATTTGGTAGAGAAAGACACAGTGAGAGAGGAAATACAAGCAGTGGGAGTGGGAGAGGGAGAAGCAGGCTTCCCACTAAGCAGGAAGTTCTGATGTGGGGCTCCATCCCAGGACTCTGGGATCATGACCTGAGCCGAAGGCAGACGCTTAATGACTGAGTCACCCAGGTGCCCCAATATTTTATATTTTGAAATCTTGTTTTAAAAGTCATTACTTAATGATTGCTATTTTTTATAGGTTCACTGATGGCATTGTGGCCATCAGAAAAAACGTGGTCACACAAAAAAATTTGGCCATATTTTTAAGATACACTGGGGGCTATAAAGAATAAAATAGGGACACTTGGGTTACTCAGTCAGTTAAACTGGAAGCAGGGAACCTGCTTCTCCCTCTGCGGCTCCCCCTGCTTGTGCTCTCTCTCTAACAAATAAATAAATTTTTAAAATCTTTAAAAAAAAGAAAAAAATGATAAAAATCTTGGATTTGCTTTAAAATAATTTGGTAAAGTGAAGAAATGAAAAAGGGAATAGAAGAAGCAAATATAATAAAAATCTTACTAATTTAAAAATCTGAGTGATGACTATGTGGAGTTCATTATTCTATTCTACTTTTTTTTTTTTTTTAAGTAAGCTCTATGCCCAACATGGGGCTTGAACCCACAACCCTGAAATCAGGAGTCATATACCCTACCTACTGAGCCAGCCAGAGGGCCCTGTTCTATCCTACTTTTGATATATTTGGAAATTTTAACATGAAAAAATAGAAAAATGAGCTATTTCTTTCTCCCAGGTCAGAAATTATTTTCTATATTTTCTCTTATTAGTTGTATACTTCCAACATTCACATTGAGGTCTTTAGTCCCTGTGTGATTTTGGCAAGGATCCAGTTATATATTTCCTTGTATGTATTAAATAGAGAAAACAGGTTTTCACAAAAACATCTGTTAAATTATCTTCTCTTCATTCTAATTATTTGTATACATTAGTATATCTCTATAATCTGTTCTATTCTATTTGTCTAATATGTCCATTCTATTTTATTCCATTCATTAATTTGTTCTTACACAAATATTATCCTGCTTTTAGTGCTAAGGCTTTGTTATATTTTAATACCCTTTATTCTTGTTTTTAAAAATTAAGTTGGCTATACATATGTCTTTCCATATAAACTTTAGACACGTTTATTAAGTTCTTTAAAAAATCTAACTGGTATTTTGATTAGGGTTGAACCGAGTTTATGGATACAATTAGAAAGCACTGACAGGTTTATAGTTAAATTTCATATGTCTTTTTCTATCACAGTGACTTAATAAAGTAATGGTCTTATATCTCTTGTATCAGAATCTGGCCAATTTATATTATTTGCCTATTAACAAGATAGAATTAAACTGAATGAATGGCAAAGAAACCAGACACTGAGTCATGAAGATATATTTGTTAAACTCACAATTATTCTTGGTGCTATGCTAGATTTTGTACCCAAAAAAGACATAAGTGTGTATGTTACATCAGTTGGAGGCTTACATTTAAATGGGCAACACTGAGTGGATAAACATGTACAAGATTTAGCACAATAAAAGCTAAACTAGTCAGTGAATGGACTAATGTATTTCCAGCATACAAAAGTGTAGAGTAAATGTATATCAAGAGTGAGAAATGGGAGCATGGGAAGAGAGAGGATAAAGAGCACAAGGGTGGAGAAAGTGTTAGAAGATACCAGGAGTTATTGTTGCCTAAAAACAAAGTGTGTAGGGGTACCTGGGTGGCTCAGTGGGTTAAGCCTCTGTCTTTGGCTCAGGTCATAATCTCAGGGTCCTGGGATCGAGCCCCGCATCCAGCTTTCTGCTCAGCAGGATGCCTGCTTTGCCCCCTCCCCCCGCCTCTCTCTGCCTGCCTCTCTGCCTACTTGTGATCTCTATAAAATAAATAAATAAAATCTTTTAAAAAAGTGTGTAAAAAGTATGCAAAATAGACTACCACATGTGTGAAAAAGGGAAAAAAGATTATCTATACATTGTTTTTCTTGCATATATTTAAAATATCTCTGGAAGGATACACAAAATTTAATAACATTGGTTGCTGCATAAGTGGGAATGGGTGGGTTGAAATGGGAACAGAGAGAGAGAAAGAGTCCTTACTGTATACACTTTTGAATTTTTTAAAATTTGAATTATGTTAATTATCTATTTAAATTTTTTTAAATTAAGCTTAAAAATTAATGGGTCAGAAAGGAAATTTACAGAATATTTATAATTTAAAGTAGGAAAAACAGGGGCACCTGGGCGGCTCAGTGGGTTAAGCCTCTGCCTTCAGCTCAGGTCATGATCTCAGGGTCCTGGGATAGAGCCCCGCATTGGGCTCTCTGCTCAGCGGGGAGCCTGCTTCCCTCCCTCTCTCTGCCTGTCTCTCTGCCTACTTGTGATCTCTCTCTCTGTCAAATAAATAAATAAAATCTTAAAAAAAAATAAAGTAGGAAAAACAGGCATGCATGCATACACACTTATAGACATACATCAAAAGAATTTTGTACCAATAGAGGGAAAGATAGTGGTGGAATAGGAGGACTCTAGGCTTGCCTAGTTCCACGAATACAACTATAACTATCATAACATCTAAGTACCCCAGAAATCGATCTGAAGACTGGCAAAACAAACTCCACAACTAAAGACAGAGTAGTAGCCACATCAAAAGAGGTAATTGTGAAGACATGGCTTGGGAGAGAAATGGATTGTGCCCACTGTGGCAGGGAGGGAGTCACAGTCACAGAGAAGGGTGAGAGATAGACTATCACACAGGGGAATGCACAAGGAAAACAAATCCCCATAACAATTGGCTTGGAAAACAAAAGGACATGAATTTTGTGAGTTCTTGCAATGAGTGGGGTTTAAAGCCTGGAGTTTCAAAGGTCAGTGTGCTTGGCTATGGGAGAGCTCAGAGGACATTGGGGCTGTTTTTGGAGAAGAGGCAGGACAAACAGCTCGCAGACTTACAGTATGGAAACAGGTCTGAAGTGTGCCTGCAGTACACAGTGGAGAATAAATAACTACTTATTATGAATAAATAACTATTTATTCATCTCAAAGCATGTCCCAGAGAGGCAGCATTCATGAAGAAACTCCTCCAGAAACAAAGCAGGTGCCATATCATTCTCCCCATGACCACCACCATACACCCACACCTCCCCCACCCCCACTGGTCTCTCAGCATGAGCACAGAGTCGCCTGGGAACCAGCACCACACCCACACTTGTTACCTAAGTTGCGTACACCAAGACTCATACCTCACACTCCAGTGGAACCACCCTTTCCAGTCATGCTCACATGTCCCAGCACAATGCGTCCTCTCCCCCAGAAGACTGGCCCAAACCCCTACCAACATTGCACCACATTCAGGCCAGGGATCAAACACTGCCCACAAAAGGCAAAGACAGCCTCTTCAGATGACTGTCCTGAAAGATGAAGCAACCAGGACACAACAGGAAAGCCCACACAGCAAAAATTGGAGACACTCCATGAAGTACTAGACCCTGGGGAACAGGGGACACCAAACTGCAAGGCACTATAGGACCTCTTCTTTACAAAGCCATTACCCTCAAGGACAGGAGACATAGCTCACTTTCCTAACACAGAGAAAGACTTAGACGAAATGAGAAGACTTAGACAAAATGACAAAAGACTTAGACAAAAAGATTTAGACAAAATGAGAAGACAGAGCAACTTATCCCAGATGAATTAAAGGACAAGGCCACAGCTAGAGATCTAAGTGAAAGAGATATAAGTAACATGTCTGATGGAGAATTTAAAGCAATGATTATAAGGATACTCACTGGACTTGAGAAAGAAGTGGAGGACATCAATGAGACCATCAACACAGAGATAAGAAATAACATAGCAGAGATAAAAGTTTCAATAAACAAAATACAAACACACTTGATGGAATAAACAGCAGGTTGGAAGAAGCAGAGGAATGAATTAGTGACCTAGAGGACAGAGTAATGGGAAGTAATCAAGCTGAAAAAAAGAAACTATGCAAAATGAGAACAGATCTAGGGAACTCAGTGATTCCATCAAACATAATAACATTCGTACAATAGGAGTCCCAGAAGAAGAGAGAAAAGGGGGCAGATAATTTATTTAAAGAAATAATACCTGGGGTGCCTGGGTGGCTTAGTTGGGTAAGCATCTGCCTTTGGCTCAGGTCATGATCTCAGGGTCCTGGATCAAGCCCCTTTGCTGATTTCCTGCTCAGCAGGGAGTCTGCTTCTCCCTCTCCCTCTGCCTCACCCCTCCTGCTTGCGTGTTCTCTCTCTCTCTCTCAAATAAATAAGTAAAATCTAAAGAAAAAAGAAAAAAAGAAAAAGAAAAAGAAATAATACCTCAAAATTTCCCTAATCTAAGAAAGGAAACATATCCAGATCCAAGAAGCACAGAAAACCCCCCAAAAAATCAACAAAAGCAAATGCATACCAAGACATATTGTAATTAAAATGGCAAAATATAATGAAAGAGAAAAAATATTAAAAGCAGCAAGACAAAACCAGACATTTACATACAAAGAAAAGCCCATAAAGTATCAGCAAATTTTTCAGCAGAAACTTTCCAAGCCAGAAAGGAGTGGCAGGATACATTCAAAGTGCTAAATGGGAAAAACCTGCAGCCAAGAATACTCTATATAGCAAGGTTATCATTGAGAATAGAAGGACAGATAAAGAGTTTCCCAGACAAACAAAAACTAAAGGAGTTCATGACAACTAACCCAGCTCTGCAAGAAATATTAAAGGGGACTCTCTGAGTTTCGGAAAGGAGAGGCCAAAAATTATAATGTGAAGGTAGGAAACACAAAAGCAGTAAAATGAATATTTCTGTAAAAAAAATCAGTCAAGGAACTCACAAAATAAAAAGACATAAAATATGACACCTTATACCTAAAAAGTGAGGAGGAGAGGAGTAAAGAATAGGTTCAGACTTAAACAACTTAATATAGACTGCTGTATGCAGATGTCATATAAAAACCTAATGGTAACCACAAATCAAAAACAAACAAAAAATTTGCAAAGAATAAAGAAAAAGAAATCCAAATATTTCACTAAAAAAAGGCAGCATACCACAAAAGAGAGAAACACAAGAAAGAATCAGAGAAAATCTACAGAAACAATCACAAAACAAGAAATAAAATGACAATAACTACATGTCTATCAATAATTGCTTTGAATTAAATGGGCTAAACACTCCACTCAAGAGGCAGAGGGTGACAGAATGTATAAAAAAATAAGACCAATCTATATGCTGCCTACAAAAGACTCATTTTAGACCTAACATACCTGCAGATTGAAAGTGAGGGGATGGAGAAACATTTATTATGCAAACAGAGATCAAAAGAAAGCCAGAGTAGCAATACTTATACCAGACAAAATAGACTTTAAAACAAAGATTGTAAGAATAGACAAAGAAGGACGCTATATAAAAATAAAGGGGACAATCCAAGAAGAAGATATAACAATTGTGAATATTTGTGCACCCAACATGGCAGTACCAAAATACATAAAACAGTAACAGTCTCTTCTCTACCATACAAATGGTATTGAGAAAACTGAACAACCACATGCAAAAGAATGAAACTGGACCACTTTCTTACATCATACACAAATACAAATTCAAGATGGTTGAAAAACTTAAATGTGAGACCTGAAACCATAAAATCCTAGAAGAGAACACAGGCAGTAATGTCTCAGACATCAGCAGAAGCAACTTGCTTTCTAGATATGTCTCCTGAGGCAAGGGAAACAAAAACAAAAATAAACTATTAGGACTACCTCAAGAGAGAAAAAAAAAAACAACAAAAATCCACTTTTGCACAGAGAAGGAAACAATCAACAAAACTAAAAGGTCACCTGTCAAATGGGAGAAGATACTTGCAAATGACATATCTGATAAAGGGTTAGTATCCAAAGTATATGAAGAACTTGAAAAACTCAACACCCCAAACCCAAATAATCCAATTTAAAAAATGGGCAGAAGACATGAATAGACATTTTTCTAAAGAAAACATTCAGATGGCCAATAAACATATGAAAAGATGCTCATCATCACTTATCATCAGGGAAATGCAAATCAAAACTACAATGATATCACCTCACACCTGTCAGAATGGCTAAAATCAGCAAAATAGGAAATAACAGGTGTTGGTTGAGGATGTGAAGAAAAAGGAACGCTCATGCACTATTGGTGGGAATGCAAACTGGTGCAGCTACTGTGAAAACAGTACAGAGGTTCCTCAAAAAGTTAAAAACAGAACTACCCTAACTATAAAAATATGAATTCAGAGGGATACATGCCCCTATGCTTATAGCAGCATTATTTATAATAGTCAATATGATTTCCTTCATATGTGGAAGTTAAGGAACAAAACAAATGAGTAAAGGGGGAAAAGAGACTGAGACAGAGAAAGAGAAACCAAGAAACAGACTCTTAACAATAGAGAACAAACCGATGGTTACCAGAGGGGAGGTGGGTTAGGGGATGGGTTAAATAGGTGATGGAGATTAAGGAGTGCACTTATGATTAGCACAGGGTGATTAAAATAAAAACTTAAAAATATTTTTTTTGTACCACAATGCCAGTAAGTCAACCCTATATTAGTGAGAAAATAAGGAGACCAACTTAGAAGTTCCAAGTCTTATCAAGGTCTAGTAGCCACATACAACACCCACTAATGTGAATAGAGCAGGACTAAGAGTGAATTATTGAACAGGTGAGTCTAAGTCACCCTCAAAGTGTTCTCCCTCTTGGAATAATCTATACTTTAAAGATTTTTTTTATTTATTTGAGAGATAGAGAGAGAGAGCATGTATGCAAGTGGGGGTAGAGGCAGAGGAAGAGAATCTTCTTCAAGCAGACTCCCATTTGAGTGCATAGCCTGATGTGAGGCTCAATTCCATGACCCTGAGATCATGACCTAAACTGAAATCAAGAGCTGGACATTCAACTGACTGAGCCACCCAGGTGCCCCTAAGTGGATAAATCTTTTTAAAAAATAATAAAAGATATTTAACCATGAGATACAGTATCAGTTTATTGTCCCATAGCACCTGCCATGAGGATGTTAGAAAAGCAATTTGGTTACTAAGATGCAGCCATCTTTGTGGTATTCACTCCCTTTCCTTCCTTTTCATTCAAATAGGCTGCAAATCACTTTTACTAGAAACTTGCCAAATCATATTTCAAAAATTTATAGGAGACTTGACACTCTTCAAATGGTGTCTTGGGATTGGCTGTTTCATTTGGTCATACACATTTGGCTATCCTTGAATAGCTACAACAGCAGCAGGCAAAATGGAATGTTGCTCACCAGGTTGGAGCAAAGGGCTCAGGTTACTTCCTCATGTGACCCAGTTGGCTTGGCTTTCTTCTATGGCAGCAAACTAAATCTCTAGCTCCAGCCAGCTGTCACAGAACTGCCAATGGTCAAAGGATGTCCCAGCCCTTAATATAGCCTAAGGATCCATGCACACCTTTGGCCCAAAGAAGCTGCATGACTTGCCACAAGGAGGGTCAGGAATAGAACCGAGTGTCCTAGTTCAAAATGCGCTTTCACGACAGAGGCTAGATTTACAGACTCTAAAGATGGCTATGAAAGGCTTAGTGAAGAACTTTCGCTTACTAGGAGACTCTACTATTTAGGCAACTTTTTTCTTCCTTCTTTCCCACTTTCTGTTAGATTAACAATGTTTTCTTTTTTTTTATTTTAAAAAAGATTTTATTTATTTATTTTTTAAAAAATTTTATTTATTTATTTGACAGGCAGAGATCACAAGTAGGCAGAGAGGCAGGCAGCGAGGGGCGGGGGGAGCACGCTCCCTGTTGAGCAGAGAACCCGATGCCGCACTTGATCCCAAGACCCTGAGATCATGACCTAAGCGGAAGGCAGAGGCTTAACCCACTGAGACACCCAGGCGCCCCAACAATGTTTTCTGATTTTTGGTTTTTGTGTTTCCCCTGGCCATTCTCTATCCTCACCTCTTGCTATACTGTTTGGAGGCTATGATGTTTCCACTAATTAAAAAAATACATGATGAGGGGCGCCTGGGTGGCTCAGCGGGTTAAGCCTCTGCCTTTGGCTCAGGTCATGGTCTCAGGGTCCTGGGATCAAGCCTCGAATAGGGCTTTCTGCTCAGCAGGGAGCCTGCTTCCCCTCTCTCTCTCTGCCTGCCTCTCTTCCTACTTGTGATCCCTCTCTCTCTATCAAATAAATAAAATCTTAAAAAAAAAATACATGATGAGATTTCTCAAACACATACAAATAGAGATAATAGTATAAACTTCCCCATGTATTCATTACCTAGCTTCTTCAGGTGTAAATAAATAGCCAATTTTGTTACACCTCTGATTACTTTGTTTTTAAGGGTATTTATTTATTTAATTAATCTCTACCCTCCAACGTGAGGCTCAAACTCACTACTCCAAGACTAAGAGTCGTATGCTTTCCTGAGTGAGCCAGCCAGGCACCCCACACTTCTGATTATTTTGAAGAAATTCTAGATAGCAGGGATGCCTGGCTAGCTCGGTCGGTTAAGTCTCTGCTTTCACCTCAGGTCATGATCCCAGGGTCTTGGGATCGTGTCCTGCTTTGGGCTCTTTGCTCAGCAGGGAGCCTGCTTCTCTCTCACCAAGCCTCTCCATCTGCTTGTGCTCTCTCTCTCTGACAAATGAATAAGTAAAATCTTTTTTTAAATTTTTTTAAATTTTTATTTTATTTATTTTATTTTATTTTTTATAAACATATATTTTTATCCCCAGGGGTACAGGTCTGCGAATCGCCAGGTTTACACACTTCACGGCACTCACCATAGCACATACCCTCCCCAATGTCCATAGCGCCACCCCCCCACCCCTCTCCCCCCATCAACCCTCACTTTGTTTTGTGAGATTAAGAGTCATTTATGGTTTGTCTCCCTCCCAATCCCATCTTGTTTCATTTACTCTTCTCCAACCCATTAATCCCCCATGTTGCATCTCCTCTCCTTCATATCAGGGAGATCATATGATAGTTGTCTTTCTCCGATTGACTTATTTCACTAAGCATGATACACTCTAGTTCCATCCACATCGTCACAAATGGCAAGATTTCATTTCTTTTGATGGCTGCATAGTATTCCATTGTGTATATATACCACATCTTCTTTATCCATTCGTCTGTTGATGGACATCTAGGTTCTTTCCATAGTTTGGCTATTGTAGACATTGCTGCTATAAACATTCGGGTACACATGCCCCTTCGGATCACTACGTTTGTATCTTTAGGGTAAATACCCAGTAGTGCAATTGCTGAGTCATAGGGTAGCTCTATTTTGAACATTTTGAGGAACCTCCATGCTGTTTTCCAGAGTGGTTGCACCAGCTTACATTCCCACCAACAGTGTAGGAGGCTTCCCCTTTCTCCGCATCCTTGCCAGCATCTGTCATTTCCTGACTTGTTAATTTTAGCCATTCTGACTAGTGTGAGGTGATATCTCATTGTGGTTTTGGTTTGTATTTCCCTGATGCCGAGTGATATGGAGCACTTTTTCATGTATCTGTTGGCCATCTGGATGTCTTCTTTGCAGAAATGTCTGTTCACGTCTTCTGCCTATTTCTTGATTGGATTATTTGTTCTTTGGGTGTTGAGTTTGCTAAGTTCCTTATAGATTATGGACACTAGCCCTTTATCTGATATGTCGTTTGCAAATATCTTCTCCCATTCTGTCAGTTGTCTTTCGGTTTTGTTAACTGTTTCTTTTGCTGTGCAAAAGCTTTTGATCTTGATGAAATCCCAATAGTTCATTTTTGCCTTTGCTTCCCTTGCCTTTGGCGATGTTCCTAGGAAGATGTTGCTGCGGCTGAGGTCAAAGAGGTTGCTGCCTGTGTTCTCCTCAAGGATTTTGATGGATTCCTTTCTCACAGTGAGGTCCTTCATCCATTTGGAGTCTATTTTCATGTGTGGTGTAAGGAAATGATCCAATTTCATTTTTCTGCATGTGGCTGTCCAATTTTCCCAACACCATTTATTGAAGAGGCTGTCTTTTTTCCATTGGACATTCTTTCCTGCTTTGTCGAAGATGAGTTGACCATAGAGTTGAGGGTCCATTTCTGGGCTCTCTATTCTGTTCCCTTGATCTATGTGTCTGTTTTTGTGAAAGTACCATGCTGTCTTGATGACGACAGCTTCGTAATAGAGCTTGAAGTCTGGAATTGTGATGCCGCCAACTTTGGTTTCTTTTTCAATATTCCTTTGGCTATTCGAGGTCTTTTCTGGTTCCATATAAATTTTAGGATTATTTGTTCCATTTCTTTGAAAAAAATGGATGGTACTTTGATAGGAATTGCATTAAATGTGTAGATTGCTTTAGGTAGCATAGACATTTTCACAATATTTATTCTTCCAATCCAGGAGCATGGAACATTTTTCCGTTTCTTTGTGTCTTTCTCAATTTCTTTCATGAGTACTTTATAGTTTTCTGTGTATAGATTCTTAGTCTCTTTGGTTAGGTTTATTCCTAGGTATCTTATAGTTTTGGGTGCCATTGTAAATGGGATGGACTCCTTAATTTCTCTTTCTTCTGTCTTGTTGTTGGTGTAGAGAAATGCAACTGATTTCTGTGCATTGATTTTATATCCTGACACTTTACTGAATTCCTGTACAAGTTCTAGCAGTTTTGGAGTGGAGTCTTGGGTTTTCCACATATAGTATCATATCATCTGCAAAGAGTGATAGTTTGATTCTTCTTTGCCGATTTGGATGCCTTTAATTTCCTTTTGTTGTCTGATTGCTGAGGCTAGGACTTCTAGTACTATGTTGAATAGCAGTGGTGATAACGGACATCCCTGCCGTGTTCCTGACCTTAGCGGAAAAGCTTTCAGTTTTTCTCCATTGAGAATGATATTTGCGGTGGGTTTTTCATAGATGGCTTTGATAATATTGAGGTATGTGCCGTCTATCCCTACACTTTGAAGAGTTTTGATCAGGAAGGGATGCTGTACTTTGTCAAATGCTTTTTCAGCATCTATTGAGAGTATCATATGGTTCTTGTTCTTTCTTTTATTAATGTGTTGTATCACATTGATTGATTTGCAGATGTTGAACCAGCCTTGCAGCCCTGGAATAAATCCCACTTGGTCGTGGTGAATAATCCTTTTAATGTACTGTTGAATCACATTGGCTAGTATTTTGGCGAGAATTTTTGCGTCTGTGTTCATCAAGGATATTGGCCTGTAGTTCTCTTTTTTGTTGGGATCCTTGTCTGGTTTTGGGATCAAGGTGATGCTGTCCTCATAAAATGAGTTTGGAAGTTTTCCTTCCATTTCTATTTTTTGGAACAGTTTCAGGAGAATAGGAATTAGTTCTTCTTTAAATGTTTGGTAGAATTCCCCGGGAAGCCATCTGGCCCTGGGCTTTTGTTTGTTTGGAGATTTTTGATGACTGTTTCAATCTCCTTACTGGTTATGGGTCTGTTCAGGTTTTCTATTTCTTCCTGGTTCAGTTGTGGTAGTTTATATGTCTCTAGGAATGCATCCATTTCTTCCAGATTGTCAAATTTGTTGGCGTAGAGTTGCTCATAGTATGTTCTTATAATTGTCTGTATTTCTTTGGTGTTAGTTGTGATCTCTCCTCTTTCATTCATGATTTTATTTATTTGGGTCCTTTCTCTTTTCTTTTTGATAAGTCTGGCCAGGGGTTCATCAATCTTATTAATTCTTTCAAAGAACCAGCTCCTAGTTTCATTGGTTTGTTCTATTGTTTTTTTTTTTTTGGTTTCTATTTCATTGATTTCTGCTCTGATCTTTATGATTTCTCTTCTCCTGCTGGGTTTAGGGTTTCTTTCTTGTTCTTTCTCCAGCTCCTTTAGGTGTAGGGTTAGGTTGTGTACCTGAGATCTTTCTTGTTTCTTGAGAAAGGCTTGTACCGCTATATATTTTCCTCTCAGGACTGCCTTTGTTGTGTCCCACAGATTCTGAACCGTTGTGTTTTCATTATCATTTGTTTCCATGAATTTTTTCAATTCTTCTTTAATTTCCTGGTTGACCCATTCATTCTTTAGAAGGATGCTGTTTAGTCTCCATGTATTTGGGTTCTTTCCAAATTTCCTCTTGTGATTGAGTTCTAGCTTCAGAGCATTATGGTCTGAAAATATGCAGGGAATGATCCCAATCTTTTGATACCAGTTGAGACCTGATTTAGGACTGAGGATGTGATCTATTCTGGAGAATGTTCCCTGTGCACTAGAGAAGAATGTATATTCTGTTGCTTTGGGATGAAATGTTCTGAATATATCTGTGATGTCCATCTGGTCCAGTGTGTCATTTAAGGCCTTGATTTCCTTGTTGATCTTTTGCTTGGATGATCTGTCCATTTCAGTGAGGGGAGTGTTAAAGTCCCCTACGATTATTGTATTATTGTTGATGTGTTTCTTTGATTTTGTTATTAATTGGTTTATATAGTTGGCTGCTCCCACGTTAGGGGCATAGATATTTAAAATTGTTAGATCTTCTTGTTGGACAGATCCTTTGAATATGATATAGTGTCCTTCTTCATCTCTTATTATAGTCTTAGGCTTAAAATCTAATTGATCTGATATAAGGATTGCACTCCTGCTTTCTCCTGATGTCCATTAGCACGGTAAATTCTTTTCCACCCCCTCACTTTAAATCTGGATGTGTTCGGGTTTAAAATGAGTTTCTTGTAGGCAACATATAGATGGGTTTTGTTTTTTTATCCATTCTGATACCCTGTGTCTTTTGATTGGGGCATTTAGCCCATTAACATTCAGGGTAACTATTGGGAGATATGAATTTAGTGCCATTGTATTGCCTGTAAGGTGACTGTTAATGTATATTGTCTCTGTTCCTTTCTGATCTACTACTTTTAGGGTCTCTCTTTGCTTAGAGGACCCCTTTCAATATTTCCTGTAGAGCTGGTTTGGTGTTTGCAAATTCTTTCAGTTTTTGTTTGTCCTGGAAGCTTTTAATCTCTCCTTCTATTTTCAATGATAGCCTAGCTGGATATAATATTCTTGGCTGCATGTTTTTCTCGTTTAGTGCTCTGCATATATCATGCCAGCTCTTTCTGGCCTGCCAGGTCTCTGTGGATAAGTCTGCTGCCAATCTAATATTTTTACCATTGTACGTTACAGACTTCTTTTCCCGGGCTGCTTTCAGGATCTTTTCTTTGTCGCTAAGTCTTGTAAATTTTACTATTAGGTGACGGGGTGTGGACCTATTCTTATTGATCTTGAGGGGGGTTCTCTGAACCTCCTGGATTTTGATGCTTGTTCCCTTTGCCATATTGGGGAAATTCTCTCCAATAATTCTCTCCAATATACCTTCTGCTCCCCTCTCTCTTTCTTCTTCTTCTGGAATCCCAATTATTCTAATGTTGTTTCATCTTAGGGTGTCACTTATCTCTCGAATTCTTCCCTTGTGATCCAGTAGCTGTTTGTCCCTCTTTTGCTCAGCTTCTTTATTCTCTGTCATTTGGTCTTCTATATTGCTAATTCTTTCTTCTGCCTCATTTATCCTAGGAGTGAGAGCCTCCATTTTTTTTAAGATTTTATTTTTTTATTTGACAGACAGATCACAAGTAGCCAGAGATGCAGGCAGAGAGAGAGAGAGGAGGAAGTAGGCTCCCTGCTGAGCAGAGAGTCGGATGTGGGGCTCGATCCCAGGACCCTGAGATCATGACCTGAGCCGAAGGCAAAGGCTTTAACCCACTGAGCCACCCAGGTGACCCGAGAGCCTCCATTTTTTATTGCAACTCATTAATAGCTTTTTTTATTTCAACTTGGTTTGATTTTAGTTCTTTTATTTCTCCAGAAAGGGCTTTTATATCTCCTGAGAGGGTTTCTCTAATATCTTCCATGCCTTTTTTGAGCCCGGCTAGAACCTTGAGAATTGTCATTCTGAACTCTAGATCTGACATATTACCAATGTCTGTATTGATTAGGTCCCTAGCCTTTGGTACTGCCTCTTGTTCTTTTTTTTTTTTTTTTTGTGGTGAATTTTTCCACCTTGTCATTTTGTCCAGATAGGAGTATATGAAGGAGCAAGTAAAATACTAAAGGGTGGCAGCAACCCCAGGAAAATATGCTTTTGCCAAATCATAAGAGATCCCAAATCGTGAGGGTGGAGAACGGGATAAAAAGAGGTTCAGAAAGAAAAAAAAAAAAAAAAGGAAGAAACAATTAAAAAAAGAAAATGAATAAAGAAAAAACATAAAAAAGAAAAATATATATATACATTAGATAAACTAGTTAAAAAAACGTTAAAAAAGGGGCGCCTGGGTGGCTCAGTGGGTTAAGCCACTGCCTTCGGCTCAGGTCATGATCCCAGGTCCTGCGTTCGAGCCCCACATTGGGCTTTCTGCTCGGCAGGGAGCCTGCTTCCTCCTCTCTCTCTGCCTGCCTCTCTGCTTACTTGTGATTTCTCTCTGTCAAATAAATAAAATCTAAAAAAAAAAAAAAAAGTTAAAAAAGAGAAGGGTAAAAGTTAAAAAAATTTGGCAGAATAAGAGAAAAAAAATTGAAAAAGAAAAAAAATTAAATTAACTGCAAGGCTAAAGAATCATGTGGAGAAAGCCATGAGTTCTGTGCTTTGCTTTCTCCTCCTCTGGAATTCCGCTGCTCTCCTTGGTATTGAACCTGCACTACTTGGTAGGTGAACTTGGTCCTGGCTGGATTTCTTGTTGATCTTCTGGGGGAGGGGCCTGTTGTAGTGATTTTCAAGTGTCTTTGCCCCAGGCAGAATTGCACCACCCTTACCAGGGACCGGACTGAGTAATCTGCTCAGGTTTGCTTTTGGGAGCTTTTGTTCCCTGAGCACTTTCCGTAGAGTTCCGGAGGTCGGGAATGAAAATGGCGGCCTCCCAGTCTCCTGCCCAGTGGAGCCGAGAGCTCGGGGCCCCACTCCTCAGTGCGCCCTCAGAGAACAGCGCCCAATTACTCCCATCACCCTGGCCTCTGGCCGCACTCCGAGCTCACAGAGCCTGCAACCGGTTCAAGGTAACCCTGAGCTGGGAGCTCACTCCTCGGCTCTGTCTCTTTAGCCGGCTTCCCCGTTCTAATACCTGTAAGCTCTGCAACACTCAGAACCCCCCGATCCTTCTGTGACCCTGCTGGACCTGAGGCCATGCTGACCCCGTGTGGGCTTTACCCCGGTTAAGCCTCTGGAGCGATGTCTCTCAGCGGAACAGACTTTTAAAAGTCCTGATTTTGTGCTCCATTGCTCTGCCGCTTGCCGGGAGCCAGCCCTTCCCCCCGCGGTCTATCTTCCCGTGGCTTTGGATTCACTTCTCCGCCAGTCCTACCTTTCAGAAAGTGGTTGATTTTCTGTTTCTAGAATTGCTGTTCTTCTTCTCTTCAATCTCCGGTTGGATGTGTAGGTGTTTGCAATCTTTAGATAAGCTACCTAGCTAGCTGATCTCCTGCTACCTGAAATAGTCTCAGCCTGCTACTTCTCCGCCATCTTGACTCCTCCCCCCCAATAAGTAAAATCTTTTAAAAAAATAAAAGAAATTAAAAACTAAAGAAATTCTAGACAGCATATCATTTTACCCAAACATATTTTACTACGTATTTTTACAAGATAAGGACTCTTTTTAAAAAAACATAATTATAATACTTTCATCACACCCAAAGAAAATTAACAACTCCTTAATATTATCAAATATCTAGTCACTGTTCATACTTAATTGTCTTTACTTGTCTTACATTTTTCTTCTTTTTTTTTACAGTTTGCTTGGATCAGTGTCCAAATAAGGTCCACACACTGGAAATGTTAGAGAAGTATTTTAAGTCTCTCTTCTCTTTATTGTTTTCCCTCTCATCTCTGTCTGTTTTATCTCGTAATTTTATTTTTATTTTTGTAAAAATTTTATTTGTTTATTTGACAGAGAGAGATACAGCGAGAGAGGAAACACAAGCAGAAGGAGTGGGAGAGGGAGAAGCAGGCTCCCCGCTGAGCAAGAAGCCGGATGTGGTGCTCGATTCCAGGACCCTGGGATCATGATCTGAGCTGAAGTCAGATGCTTAACAACTGAGCCACCCAGGTGCCCCTGTAATTTTATTTTTTATTGAAGAAACTTGTTTTTTTTTCTTTTTTAATTTACTGAGTTTCCCCACAAAAGCAAAAACATGTTCCACTATCTCTTATATTTCTTGTGAAATCAGTGCTAGGTCTAAAGGCTTGGTCAGAGGCTCCTGAGTGGCTCAGTCATTAAGCATCTATCATTCAGCTCAGGTCATGAATCCGGGGTCCTGGGATCAAGCCCCACATTGGGTTCCCTGCTCAGGGGGAAGCCTGCCTCTCCCTCTTCCTCTGCCTATAGCTCCCCTTGCTTGTGCTTTCTAGCTCTCTGTCAAATGAATAAATAAAATCTTTTTTAAAAAAATAAAGGCTTAGGACCCTTGGGTGGCTCAGTGGGTTAAGCCTCTGCCTTTGGCTCAAATCAGGCTTTCTGCTCAGCAGAGAGCCTGCTTCCCCCGTCTCTCTCTGCCTGACTCTGCCTACTTGTGATCTCTCTCTCTCTGTCAAATAAAGAAATAAAATATTTTTAAAAAATAAATAAATAAGGGCACCTGGGTGGCTCACTTGTTAAGCGTCTGCCTTCAGCTGGGTCATGATCCCAGGTTCCTGAGATCGAGCGCCATATCCGGCTCCCTTCTCGGTGGGAAGCCTGCTTCTCCCTCTCTCTCTGCAGCTCCCCCCGCTTGTGCTCCCTCTCTCGCTCTGCCTCTCTCTGTCAAATAAATAAATAAAAATCTTAAATAAAAAATAAAAATAAAAGTAAATAAATAAATAGAGTCTTGATCAAATTCAAACATTATGAACTAATCACTATGAACTAATCATGAACTAATGGATTTAAGTAAGAATTATAAGCAAATAAATAAAATCATGTGGTTTAAGCCACTACATTTTGGAGTAGTTTGTTACGTGGCAGTAGATAACTGCAACAGTCCCCTTTCATTGAAAGAGAAACCTTTATGAATAGAAGGATTAATTAAAACACTTTTCATTGTCCATTCTGTTGCATCCATGAGCTGGCATTCCAAACTCGATGGGCAGGTGGCATTGCCATTTGTTATAGAAACTGCTCCCCATTCTGCGCCCACCCATGTGTGGCAGGGTGCCTGATCAGCCCGGTGTGTTCCCCACATGTCCTTTCTGGCATTGTTGCCTCATGGATCACTGCATTTGTCCCTCAAGAGTTCCCTTCCCATGATCAGGTTCTCTGGTTTCTGCTAGTGCTTCTTAATCACTGGTGACCCTTTTACTTCAAAGCCAGTGTCTGGGAGCCTCTTTTTCTGGAGACAGAAATGTTTTAAGCAAAATTGTCAGCCTCCTTTACTTACACAGAAGCCATGTCTAATTTGTAGGTGGATAATTTGGATATTACAGGAACTGTTTCTCCTGTCCAAATGACTATAATTTGTTTGACTCTCATTTGCGAATGAGGCACTTACATATAACTTTCTTAATATTTAGTTTCTGTGTTGGAGCCTATGGAGTGATGGGAACTTAAATGTAATAACATTGTATAGTAAAATTTTAAGAGCTGTATCTAGAGACTTCTTGAGTCTCCAAATCTCCAACATCGATAATTACGGTATGACTAGGTTTTTTCACTAGCCAAGTGACTCTCAGCCACCAGCTTTCTGGGTTGGCTGATTCTTTCCTACAGAATTCTTTAAAGGCATTGTCTCATGTAATTCTCAACAAACCCCCATGAAATAGGAATTCCTGTTGCAAACCACAACACACCAGCACCTTTTAAGTCACCTGCAAAGAGCGAATGCAGCAGATATTAAATCAAAGTGTATCAGGGTTTTGCTCTGTTCACTATAATGTGAATATTGGTCATGACCATCATCAAGGTTTGCTGTCTTCTAAATAGACACGTGCACAGGGCTACTAAAAACGTGGAAAGCAGAACCTATAATTTTGGTGGTCTTAGCCCTCCCAGTTGTGAGCTAAATGGATGATGTGTACACTTTGATTGCCCTTTGGACGATTTATCTGCTTTTGGTGTGTGGAAGTTTCCTAGAAGGGGAAATATAAAGCTAATCCGATGCAGAGGAGACAGAGGGAGAAGAGTAGGAGAAAGAAGGTAATAGAAAGAGAAAGTTTCCTTGACATAATAAGACTTACCCATCGGTTACTGTATAGATAAGTCAGAAGGAAATAGAGTAGATTTACATTCTTTCTTGCTGTGTGCTTTATCACAATACCAGAAGACTATAGCAACAGAGGAAGAACAACATGAAAAACACTGAGAAACAACAACAACAAAAATATTCTGACAGGCTGCTCATCTCCTGTACAGTGGTATTTTCTCTGGTCAGGCTGCTAATGTTATGGCTGGGAAAGAGGGTGATTGGAGGATGGCAGTAATGAGTATATTCAGGAATAAATTTTAGAAATTCTTTTTTTTTTTAAGATTTATTTATTTATTTGACAGACAGAGATTACAAGTAGGCAGAGAGGCAGGCAGAGAGAGAGGGGGAAGCAGGCTCCCTGCTGAGAAGACAGCCCGATGCGTGGCTCGATCCCAGGACCCTGAGATCATGACCTGAGCTGAAGGCAGAGGCTTTAACCCACTGAGCCACCCAGGTGCCCCAAATTTTGGAAATTCTTGATGAAGTTCAGTAACATCTTGCTAAATCTCAAGCCTAGTAATTTATATACACTCTTATATAAAAACACAGACACAGTCTTCTGCTCTGGTTCTTCAGCAAAGGGAGGGCAGCTTATAGCTAAAGAGAAAGCTCACATTACAAAGACTTCATTACTTTTACAAAATATGTACCCAAGGACATTTACTAGTGCACTGAGAGCTATTATCATAAATAATTAAAACTAAACTATTCCTCTCTAAATAAATGTATAAAGTACATTGGGTGGTTCAGAGCACTAAGCCTTCTCAACATAGTGTTTTGTACACTTATAATGCAAGAACCCACCCAGGTCATTAAAATCATATTCCTGGTTCTTCCACAGAGACTTTTAGAGCAAATTTGGATGTAACATAACAACTTAGGATATTGAAGTAGGAACTGCTTGTTTTTTTCTTCCTACAGTGATTATTTGGAAAAGAATGAAAAGGTTTATAGACATCTTCACATAAGGGTCCTCACAGCAGTATTTTATACAAATACATTGACACATAGCTCAAAAAAGTCTGAGTGTCAAGCAACATGATATTTCTCAAGCATCACTGCCCATCACAGAAGCCACCGTGGTTTGTGTTGAGGTGTTTCCTTCCGGACACTTCCCTACTCAAAGAATACAAAATGAAGAGCCATCACAGAGACACCCAAAGGATTCCCTATGCCCTTTAGCCCAAAGTACATCCTTGTATTTTCCTCAAAACACTGATTTAGATATCATAACTGCTTGGCTTGTTCCTGTGTTAGTCTTAGAGGACTGAGGTTGCCTTGAGAAGGAGGTGCTATGTTAGGGTCGACTTCAATACGTAGGATTCTCCTTAGTTAGTCGACTTCCAGGATTATCCTGATTTGAGTCTTCTGAAAGTAAGTCACCTTTAGGAATCCCAGCAACCTGGAGGTTAATCTGACCCAATTCAGCTCTTGGAACTGAAGTTAATTCAAAAGCAGCTTACAGAGAACCTGACCTAGGTTCTTATTCCTGGGGTCTCTATTAAACTAGACCTCTCCTTCTTCTATCCTTAAATCTTTAAAGTCAGTAGAAATCCACTGAAGAACTCAGGCTCTGTATATCTGCAGCTGTGCTACCTAAAGGCTGTGAGTATTCACACTATCTCCAAATCAAAAGGATTTATGCCAGACTTTAGGAAAGCTCATGTCAAATAAACGTCTTTATCATGATAGGTTAAAGTAACAACTAAATGATAAACCCAGGCATTTGAGAAGATTTATATGTAACTTCAATTTAAATATCCTGAAGCTCATTATCAGCAATCAGAGAGAGGTACTATACAAACAAAAAAAATACTGTACAAAAAAGTACAAGCTTCATTTTGCCCAAATTTTTAAACCCATCCTCTATCAGTTTTTTCATCAAAGTCGAAGTTATCATGGCCTTCTGACTTGCCCTTCTCCTTTCCACCTGCATCATCTCACCACCAGCAGCCTGAACAAATTCAGTAACCTAGAATGCACAAACACATGTGTTATGTCCACCCTCTGGCTTTGATCTCTATTTATTCTTTCTCTTCCCCTACAAAATTCTAGAGAGATAGGTGACCCTGAACAGGTATGTGGGCCTATGAAGTGAATCAAATTTGCTCACTTAAAGTCACTTAACAGATTTGTATTATACCTTAATAAGATGTTCTATCACCCATTGCATCATGGGTTATGTAAAATAGAATCATCAAAAGTTCACCAACTGGAAGGAAACAGAATACATAATTAGCAGCCAAGGGGTCGCCATCTTAGGGTTTTAGAGGCATTGAGAAAGGCCTTCTCAATCCAAACTCTCTCTCTCTCTCTTTTTTTCTTTTTCATTTGACAGAGAGAGAGAGAGAGATCACAAATGGGCAGAGCAGCAGGCAGAGGGGGGGGGGGGGACTCCCTGCAGAGAGCCCAATGCAGGGCTGGATCCCAGGATCCTGAGATCATGACCCCAGCTGAAGGCAGAGGCTTAACCCACTGAGCCACCCAGACACCCCTCAATCCAAACTCTTAATTGGTTCCTACCATAGGCTGTTTCCACCATGGTGTTTGAGAATGTCGCATTACCAAACCTTTGGAGGGGGTGGGGATTAGAAAGTATTTGGTACCTGTGCCATCACTCCCCACCCCTCCCTAAGGGTAGACAGCACTAATCTACCGTGATTTTCTGTTTTAATAAACTCAGATGTGTTCTTGAGTACTTCGCAATGTGCTACAGAGAGCCGTTATCAACTGTTGGTATTAGCTCTTTAAAAGAACACTGTTGGGGCACCTGGATGGCTCAGTGGGTTAAGCCTCTGCCTTCGGCTCAGGTCATGATCTCAGGGTCCTGGGATCGAGCCCGCATTGGGCTCTCTGCTCAGCAGGGAGCCTGCTTCTCCCTCTCTCTCTCTCTGCCTGCCTCTCTGCCTACTTGTGATCTCCCTCTGTGTCAAATAAATAAATAAAATCTTAAAAATAAATAAATAAAAGAACACTGTTTGCTATTCTGAGGTTATGATGTGGACATCTTTAAACTAAAATGAAATATTAGACCCAATGACATTGTCAGGCATAAAAATTTTAAAACTCGAATGTTTATATCAACGCAGTGTAAAACCGGCTAAAATGGGGAAATGTTTCGTAAAGAAGAAAGAAAGGAAATATTGGGGCCTGAATTTGGGGCAAGGAGCAGTTCTCTGTAAAATATTGTGGCAAAAGGAAGATGAGACTGCAGTACAAGTATCCCTTGGCACACAGGTGCAGAAGAACTTTTCATAAAGCAGTAATTTTTTAGAATGAAAACACTAGACTTTGAATCCACTTGTTATCCTGTTTTACTTAGAGATGAAGATATGATATTTTAAATATTTAAAATGGAAACAGGAGAGATCAGGGAATAAGTTTATTTTTAATAGTATTTATCCATTCTCACCTCTGGTGTGAGGTTTGTCCTGTTTTGCAAATGAGAAAGTGAAGAAGGTAAGAAGGTAAGGAAGGGCAAGTTCAGAAGGCAGAAAAGTGTGAGCCAAAGACAAAGTGCACACTGTAAAGCCAAGTGAAAATAAAATAAAAGAATTTTAGTATAATAATTTACAGCAGCAAAAGCTTTCGCTATCAGGGAACTCGTGGAGGCTCGATTTTCAAGTGTTTAAGTTTGGAAGTCTGCAAATTGGGGAGTTGCTTCTGCATTCTGAGCGGGAGCATGGAAGTGGAATTTGTCCTTAGGTCAAGTCTTCATTTCTGTCCAGGAAATACTATTCTGGTAAATCTTTTAGTGATACAAATATAAAGTTGGTCAGTTCCCACCTTTCCCACCTGTCTCAGTCCATTTGGGCTGCTATAACCAAATAGCATAGACTGGGCAGCTTATAAGCAACAGGAATTTATTTCTCACTGTTCTGGAGGCTGGAAATTCCAAGATCAAGGTAGCAGCATGATCACGCTCTGGTGAGAGCCCTCTTCGTGGTTCACAGCTGGCGCCTTCTCACTCTGTCCCACATCATGGAAGCGCCTAGGGGTCTCTGTGGAGCCTCTTTCACAAGGCATGAACCCATTCATGAGAGTCCCTCCCAGACTTAAGTAATTCTGAAAGGCCCCACATACTAAAATCATCACCTTTGGGGCCAGGATTTCAACATACGAATTTTGCAGGAACACGGATATTCAGACCATAGCATGGCTCCTTACCAATGCTCTGGATCAGCAAGTTACACAAATGCAAAAACCGATGTTAACGTTCTGCTTAGTCCTTTCAATTAGTTTATTACTGATGGAAGCTTGCCTCTCCAGATAAAGAAACTATTTTCTTCCACAATCTGAATTTCAACTGCCACATACCTAAAAACTATCCCTTTCTCTAAAGATATTTGATTAGCTGTTTCCAACCATTTGTTTGCAAAGAGATAAGGAAACTAGATTATGACAAGAAACATTTTCAGACTAAACTTTCCTCTAGTTTATACCTGAGGAAATAGAATCCCAAGAAAATGGATGCATTGTATACATGCTCCCTGGGTTGCATGCAGGAAAGGCAACACAACTTGTGGGCCCAGTACAAAATGAAAATGCAGAGCACTTTGTTCAAGAAGCAAGAAAAAAAACGCTGTTAAAGCTACTAAAATACAAGATTTTCCTCTCTTCCAGTGTCTCTTTCTCTACCTCGGATGGTGTTCTTTATTTGCCACTTAATGTCACTCTCCCTTTAGCACCAGAATACTCATGGGCAAGTGCAGATCCTCACAGGTATTGACAAAGACTCTCCCTGTGGTCAGGCAGTAGGCAGACTCCTCTGACCTTCCTCTTGACGGGCCTGATCCATAGCCCCCATGCTGGCTATATAGCCCAACTGAGAATCTCCCACCTGTGACCCATGAGCACCCTAGCCTGCCTTCAGTAAGAGTCCTGTTAAGTCGTTAACAAGAATCCCCCTACTGCGGGTATTTCCTCTTAGTAATTTTTCACCCACAGACTCCTCACTCCGCTCCTTGGCTTAATCCCCATTGTCTTTGCTGCATTCAGAGCAGAGCCTGATCTCTCTGTTCTGTTACCGCAGTCTTGACGCCTGTAGCCATAGTCCCAAATAAAGTATTCCTTACTGCTTTAACAGACGTCAGAATAACTTTTTCTTTAACAGTTACGATGCTGCCACTCAGGATCCCATTCATCATCAGACCCCTGGACCCCTCACCCAGGATCCCAAGTGTACATCTTTGAAGCCTTTGTCTTCAGTCCCGACTGACTGGGGATGCGTTGGTGAGTCTGACGACTAAGCCAGTGCTTTGGATGACAGGCCATTGAAGCGCTATAAGGGCAGATTCTGATTCTCAGGGTTCGGAGTATACTCTCTGAGGCTGGGTTACATGCAGTCACAGGGGTTTTTTGTTTGAAAGATGCCTCCTGAGCTGGGAGTTCTTTCCAGAACTTTCAAATGGAGATCACTCCCTGATTTTTGGGTTGGAAATTTCTTCCCAGCACTTTGTTTCAAGTGCGATTTATGTCCTGACTCCTAGGCTGGAAATTTGTTTCCTGGTTCCTTGTGAAGCCTCTTTCTCTTCTCTATTTGATCCTGCTTCTCCCATAAGAATGTCTCAGTCAGCTGAAACCCCTTTTTCTCAAACTCCTATTAACTATATGCTCCATCACTAAGGCACTCATTCTGCCCACTTTCTTTCTAGTTGACATGATTTTACAAAGGATAATTTGGAACTTAGGATCTCTCCTAACTGGCTCATCTAAGACCTCTCCTTTTCCATCACCTCTACTCCTTTTACCACCTTCAGTGTTCCCTTCATCCCTTGAAACTTTTAGTTTGTCCACCTCCCAACTCCTGTCTCCTCCATGCCCCTATCCACCCCTCCAGTCCTTTCCTGCCCCACTCCAGGCCCTCAACTCCCCATAATCACTACAACTTTAAGTCTCTTGCCCCCACCGGAAGCTCCTAAGAAACTCAGGGAGGGGTGCTCGGGTGGCTTAGTCATTAAGCATCTGCCTTCAGCTCAGTTCATGATCCCAGGATCCTGGTTATCAGGGAGCCTGCTTCTCCATCTCCCACTCACACTGCTTGTGTTCCCTCTCTCCCTGTCTCTTTCTCTCTCTCTGTTTAATAAATAAATACATAAAATCTTTTAGAAAACCCAAACAAATTGGCTTAGAGAGAAATACACACTTAAATAAATTAAATAATCCTGAAACTATCAGAAACATAGAAATTTTTTAAATTAAAAAAAATAGAAATTATTCTGAATGTTTTTCTTTTCCCTTTTCTTCTTTTTTTCTAAACCTTTTCTCTTTTTTGAAGATGTTATTTATTTATTTGAGAGAGAGAGCACAAACAAGGGGAGGGGCAGAGGGGAGGGAGAGGGAGAAGCAGACTCTCCACTGAGCAGGGAGCCCAACTCCTGGCTCAATTCCAGGACCCTGAGATTATGACCTGAGCCAAAGGCAGACACAACTGAGACATGAAGACACCCCTATCTAGATTATTTCTAAGATAAACTATCTGAAACATTCATCACTAAGCATAAATTTAAGTGTATATACTTTGGCTTCTTATTTTAATATGGCACAGAGAAGCTAACTGTATTTGGGTCTATTAATAAATTCTTTTTGCCATATTGAAAAGTTGTACTATGAGGAAGCATATATCCATAAAAATTGTGAGATGCAGGGATGGCTAATTTTATGTGTCAACTTGACAGGGCTAAACATATCTAGATGGCTGGTAGAACTCCATTTCCTGGTGTGTCTGTGAGGATGTCTGGGAAGAGATTAGCATTTGAATCAGTAGACCAAGTAGACCACTGCCCTTACCAGTGCTGGTGGGCATTATTTAATCCAACAAGAGCCTGAATAGAAGAAAAAGGTGAAGAAAAAGAAAATTTTCTCTCTTGAGCTGACACATCCATTTTCTACTGCTCTTGGGGACATCAGAGTTCCTGGTTCTTGGGCTTTTGGACTCAGACCGGGACTTATACCATTGGTCTCTTAATTTTCAGGTCTTATGACTCAGACTAAATTACACCACTGCCTTCCCTGGTTCTGTACTTTGTAGATGGCAGACACCACTTCTTGACCACCATAACTGCGTGAGCCAACTCCTATAATAAATCTTATATTATATATATCTGTCCTATTGGTTCTGTTTCTCTGGAGAACACTGACTGATACAAATAATATAAGATTTGCCAATCTGCTGCAGAATTATGGTATGCAACATAAAATTCACAGTTGACTACTTCCCCATTTTCTCTGTTTCAAAAAAGGTTACTAATGGCTAAAAATTATAATAAGTATATGTAAATAAAACTACTACAAATAATAAGGGTAAAGAGAAACTTAACGTGAAAAAAAAGCAAGGAATGTAGGGTGTGTTTTTGTTAAGGGAAAAAGAGTAATTTTTGTCTTAAATTAAATGACTAGTTATTTCAGAATGAAAAAGAGAAAAGTGTAGGACAAAAACTGAATGGATACAAATTTTGTAGGTTTGCAGAAAAGGAATCTTAGAAAAGGAAATCTATCTCGTGGTTCAAGCTGCCTCAGATTCAGCATGTCAAAGCCGGTTCATTTATAAGTTAAAAAAAAAAAAAAAACTTTGATACCAAAAGCACACTGATACAAAACTAGATTTTGGTTTTCTCCCTATTAAAAAAGATAAAGTTTTAAAAAAATATGATAAAGTTTTCTTGGATTATTGGTCTACTCTTGATAAGAGATTGTAAGAGCTTTTTCTTTACCTTTTGAATAATATGCCTAGGAAATCAAGATTTTTGTGTCTTATCAGAATAATTCCCTGTGCTTTAAGTTAACCTTTATCATGTCCTCAGTTGTTTAGGAGGACCAAGTTGTCTCACTTTTTGAAAGAGCTAAGGTTTTTTACAATCAGGTTACCTTCTATAGATACTTTTGATTTCTTTTATTGTCACTTTGGTTAAATGAGTAGCTTAGGATTGTTTCACAGTGACCTAGGATCTTATTTAAGTAACTGTTCAAACCTTTTGACATTCTGCCTTCCCAAAATCAAATCCTAAGTAAAATCTTGATCCCAGGCTATGAGATGTTCAAGTGGGCTCTGGAAAATCACAAAGGATTTGTTCTTTCACTTAGTAAAAAGAGAGATATTAAAAAATAATTAGGGTATTTCATATGCTGAATGGCATAAAAAAATGACTGTTGAGATACCTAACCTTCCCTAGATTATATCTGTATGGGTAAATGTCATTAATATAAATATTTCAGAACTTGTATAAAGTTCATAGGAATTTAGCAATATTCTCACTGTCTATGATATGACCAGTATAATGTTATCAATTAAAATTCCAGTTATTATTTTTAAATGTGGTATGCTATAAAAATAACAAAAACTCCTGACCAAATTAACTCACATTGGATCTTCAACCATGGCCTTTTAAGTCTTTTGTTCACAGGTAGTGTTTGCTTTACTCTGATACTTTCTTTTTTTTTTTTTTTAAGATTTTATTTATTTATTTGACAGACAGAGATCACAAGCAGGCAGAGAGGCAGGCAGAGACAGAGAGGAGGAAGTAGGCTCCCTGCCAAGGAGAGAGCCCGATGCAGGACTAGATCCCAAGACCCTGAGATCATAACCCGAGCTGAAGGCAGAGGCTTAATCCACTGAGCCACCCAGGAGTCCCACTCTGATACTTTCTTGAAAGTGTTTGGAATCAATTATGGATCAGAGCATTTCATCCTCAACAAAAAGCAATTCTCTTGGGGAGCCATGGAAAAGAATATGACAGATACTCTAGGATACAGGCTTTTTGGTGCCATTACTTAAAAAAGTTTGAGACCATACCACTGAACTGAGTAAGGATTTCTAGAACTCTAGCTGAGAAGCTGACAGGTTCCTAAAACTGTTAACCCAAGATCAAGCAGAACAAGAATTAATTACATGGGATTGAATGATCTGATTAAGGATGATTATGGTTTTTTCTTTGGAATTTTGCTAGTTCTTTAATGTTCTATATTCCAGATATAATGTACTCCTTTCTCTTTTGTCTTTTAAATTTTTTTTTAAGATTTTATTTATTTATTTGACAGACAGAGATCACAAGTAGGCAGAGAGGCAGGCAGAGAGAGAGAGAAGAGGAAGCAGGCTCCCTGCGGAGCGGACAGCCTGATGTGGGGCTTGATTCCAGGACCCTGAGATCATGACCTGAGCAGAAGGCAGAGGCTTTAACCCACTGAGCCACCCAGGTGCCCCTCCTTTCTCCTTTTTCTTAAGCTATGTAAAATCTACAACAATTTAGTGATTATACTTTTATAAACGGAAATTGAACACATATTTTTTTTCTCTCTGCCTGATCCCTCCAGAATTAAGAAATTCTTGTTGAGTATTCTTATTTCCATGACAAAATAGTTATTTGCATAATTTCCATAAGAATCTGTTCTCCTTGTAACAGAGCATAACAATTAAAGGCACCTGTCTGGCTCAGTCAGTAGAGGATGCAACTCTTGATCTCCGGGATGTGAGTTCAAGCCCCATGTGGAGCACAGAACCTACATTAAAAAAAAGTTAGTTATATAACCAAGCTTTGACTGGAGTGCCACATTTCAGAGTAATATGCATAAAATCAGATGTGACCAGAGAGTTTTAAGGAACTAAGTCTGATTTTAGGAATTAATGCTTACAAAGCCGTCTTGGGAAAACCAGCCTGATACCAGAGTTAACCAGATTTCTGGATTTATGGATAAGTAAGGAAAGTCACTTCCTGGCATGCCCAGAAACCTAGGATCTCTGGAGGAGCTTGAAAAGAAAGGAAAGCACCCAAGTCTGTAGGTATTGCAGGTGAAGTCTGGTGGTGAGTTCTTGGCTTGGCCTCTTATCCTCGAAAGTCTAATTTGAGATTCCTTATTAATAGTTGTAGCTAAACAGACTTAAGACCTGCCTATGTGGTCAATTACGTCGACACTGTTATGTAAATAATCAGGCCAAATCTGATGAGACCAGACTTATTTGGTAAACAAGAATCAAAAAGGAAGATAACTTGGCACCTGGCTGGCTCAGTCAGTAGAGCATGTGACCCTTGATCTCAAAGTCATGAGTTCAAGCAAGCCCATGCTAGGTATAGAAATTACTTTATTTTATTTTTTTTAAAGATTTTATTTATTTATTTGACAGAGAGAGATCACAAGTATACAGAGAGGCAGGCAGAGAGAGAGAGGGAAGCAGGTTTCTTGCTGAGCAGAGAGCCCGATGCGGGACTCGATCCCAGGACCTGAGATCATGACCTGAGCCGAAGGCAGCGGCTTAACCCACTGAGCCACCCAGGCGCCCCTAGAAATTACTTTAAAAAAAAAAAAAAGAAAAGAAAAGAAAAAAGAAAAAGAGGTGACTATAGAGAAATTCCATGTTTTACAAACTATAGGAAATATTAATGCTTAATATAAATTACAAGAATACTATAGCCTTCCTTTGTGGGTTATCAGATTCTGGTTCTAGTCACCTTTGTCTTTTTTTTTTTTTTTAAATCTATCTGTACATTGGACTGGATCCTGCTATCTTGCATATTTTGTCAGTCCTTACCAAATTTTCTATTTGGTTGTACCTCTCCAAATTAATGTTTTCAATTTTTCTCCCACCTCTCCTGCATTAGAGCTATTGAGAACCAAACACTGACTACCCAGTTCCCTGTGGGGATTCTACATTATCTTGTCTCTAAAGAAGTCCTGTGAGCTGAAACTGGACATTCGGCAACTTTTGTGCCTGGAGCGACTTCTGTGTGAACCACTCAGGAAGTTCATTGGAAAACCTGCATCTTCATGCTCTGCTTCAGGAAGTAATCACAAATGTGACATTGGTGTTCATGCTATATCAAATACATTCATACCACAGACCAGGAAATCCGTCAGATTGCCACTGCTGTCCTCACTCCACCATCTAAGGATGTTTCAAGCCTAACATCTAGAAATCTTTTCCACGGGCTGCCCTACTACCAGGTCTCGACAGATAGCTCAGTAAGTCCTGAAGCAACAAAAGGCAACTAATGAAAAATGGACTTACACTGTCTAATAAAAGAAAGAATGTCTCGGGACGCCTGGGTGGCTCAGTTGGTTAAGCAGCTGCCTTCGGCTCAGGTCATGATCCCAGGATCCTGGGATCGAGTCCCACATCGGGCTCCTTGCTCAGCAGGGATCCTGCTTCTCCCTCTGCCTCTGCCTGCCTCTCTGTCTGCCTGTGCTCACTCTCTCTGACAAATAAATAAATAAAATCTTTAAAAAAAAAAAAAAAAAGAAAGAATGTCTCTTCTTTCCTGGAACAAGAGGAGGGGTTGAAAATGATTCACTGCTTTAAAAAAAAATTATTTATTTATTTATTTATATGAGAGAGAGAAAGCACAAGCCGGGGGAGGAATAGAGGGAGAGGGAGAAGCAGGCTTCCCGCTGAGCAAGGAGTCCGACTTGGGACTCAATCCCAGGATCCTGGAAGCACGGCCTGAGCCGAAGGCAGACACTCAACCTACCAAACCACCCAGGTGCCTCAAAGATTCACTTTTTCTTTTTTTTTAATTTTTTTTTTAAGATTTTATTTATTTATTTGACAGGGACACACACACAGAGAGAACACAGCACGAGGAGTGGGAGAGGGAGAATCAGGCTTCCCGCTGAACAGCGAGCCCAATGCAGAGCTCCATCCCAGGACTCTGGGATCATGACCTGAGCCGAAGGCAGCCGCTTAACCGACTGAGCCACCCAGGTGCCCCAAAGATTCACTTCTTAATCAAACTTTTAGACAGATTCCTCTGAGCCTTTTTCTTAACTAGGCCTTGGTCTTGACCCCCATCCCTGCTGGGCCTGAATACCCTGTTATAGGATGAATCTTGCTAAGTCAGTTTAAAGATAATCCCCCATCACCTGATATCTAATCAGATTCCTCAACCCCCACTCTTTATACCTGATTACCCAGGCCTGCCATCAGCAAGAATGCTGTTCTGTCAGTTTGACAACCCCCCCTACCTTTGATGTCTCATCTTGGTAGTTTTGCATTCTACTGACCCCTCTGTTTCTGTTTTTTGGCTGTAAATCTTCCCTAGTTTTGCTGTATGGAGAGGTGAGCCTGAGCTTTCTCCCCTATTGCAATTGCCTAGACACCTATTGTGACAGTCCTGAATGAAGACTTCTTTACTATTTTAGTAAGTTTTAGAATAACTTTTTATTTAACAGAATTTTGGGTTCCCATCCTGACACTCAGCACATGGCCCGTGGGATTCCCTTCCTGCGCCTGCCTGGGGGCAGCAAAGTCAAGACAGGTGTCTATGCCAAGAAGCTCAAGATACCTGGATCAGGGATGAGGGAGGAGTGAAGTTTCCCCATTTTTCTGGGTCAGAGGGCAAGTTGGAGGCCTCAGTGGCATATGCACTTGGAGACACCTCTGCCCAGCAGAACAGACATTTCACGAGGGTCACTGGCAGCACAGGCAAAAGGAAGAGGCTTGACTAGAAAAAAAAAAAACAAAAAAACAAACAAAAAACTGAGTGATCTGTTCTGAAGCACATGAGGAAATCCCCTAAGAAATTTTCCAGAAATAGCAGAGGGAAGATGTAAAAGGACTATATTTCAGCAAATGAATCAGTGATAATTTAGTTACCCAAAGGAAATATAATTTCATTTTGAAGTTACACACTACTGAGGCCAAAAAGTGTGGGTGGCACGTTCCAGAAATTATAAATAACCAGGATTATCATTCCTATTCTAAAACTCTCAAACACACAAAATCTATGGCTATTCACCACTTTAAGAAGCAAAATAGAAATGATTTCTTGGCTACAATACCAAAAGCTCAGGCAACAAAGGAAAATACAGACAAACTGGACACTACGAAAATTAAAAGAGTAAAAAGGGAACCCACAGAATGGTAGAAAACATTTGCAAATTGTATATGTGATAAGAGATTAATATTCAGAATATATAGTAATATAAAGGTGTGGATAGGAGTTATTGCTTAATGGGTATGGAGTTTCAGTATGGGATGATGAAAAAGTTCTGGAGATGGATAGTGATGATGGTTGTACAACAATGTGAATGTTCTTAACACCATTGAAAGTAGCTAAAATGATGTTTCATGCATATTTTACTACAACAAAATGAAATAAAGAATAACCTAACTACCAAAACCCTTGAATTTACTAAACTAGTTAAGTTAGGAGATGGTTATGAGACTATAAAACGATTTCTCAATTTTCAAATGATCACCTTTAAGGAAGCTCTTTCCTAAAACTATACCATCTTTTCACAAATCATTAAATATTTGTTAAAGCAGTTAATAAAGAGGGGGGAAAAAAGGTAAAGAAAAAAGAAAATATACTAGACTATATGTGTTTCTTTACAAGGCTATTAAGTATACTGTATATAAGGGTTTTCCAAATGTTTTGTTTTGAAAAAGACTTTAAAGTTACAGATATAGTAAAATGAACTTCCTTCTATCTGTCACCAAGGTTTATCAATTGTTAACAATTTGCTACATTACCTTTCTGTCTCAATATTTATATAATTATTGTAATTTTATTATTATTTTTGATAAACTATTGAAGATTAGAGAGTAAACTGTGGACACATTATGATTCTTTACCTCTAAATAATTTTATCATGTATTTCATAAAAACAGTGACTTTATATTATGTAGCTATGTTAAAATGATCACAATCAGGAAATTTAACATTGATGCTGTATTTTACAATGCATATGCAAATTTCTCCAGTTACCCTCTTTTTTTTTTTTTTTTTTAATAGGCTCCACACCCAGCACAGAGCCTAATGTGGGACTTGAACTGGCAATACTAAGATCAAGACGCACATACTTAACTGACTGAGCCACCCAAATGTCCCTCCAGTTATCCTCTTAAAGTCATTTATAGAAAAAATAGTTTTCCTTTCTATCCAGAATCCAATCTAAGATCTGCATTTAGTGGAGATGTGTTCTTTAATCTCTTTTGATCTGGAACAGTTCAGCCTTTCCCAACATAAATAATTTTGAGGAATACAGACCAGCTATAGAATGTCCCTTGCTTGAGATTGATCTGATTCATTTTTGTGATTAGTTTCAGGCAATGCACTTTGGGCAGGAATACTACCTCGGTGATGTTATGTCTTTCTGAGTGCATCGCGTTATGAGGCACCTGACACCAGTTTGTCTATTCTTTTGCATTCTCTCTTGGTTAAAAGTGTCCACCAGTTTTCTCCACTATAAGATTACCCTTTGTTACCCTTATTTTCCCCTTTGTTATTGTAATTTGTGGGGAAATACTTTAAAACGAAGTAAATAACCTGTCAAATTTGAACTCAGTGGTCTTAACACCCATTGATGATTCTAGTCCTGATTATTTCTTTTTTTTTAAATATCTATTTATTTATTCGACAGAGATCACAAGTAGGCAGAGAGGCAGGCAGAGAAAGAGGGGGAAGCAGGCTCCCTGCTGAGCAGAGAGCCCGCTGCGGGGCTCAATTCAAGGACCCTGGGATTATGACCTGAGCTGAAGGCAGAGGCTTTAACCCACTGAACCACCCAGGCACCCCTGATTAATTATTTCCATGATGGTTGCAAAATGGTAATTTTCTAACTTGATCATTTCTTTAACTAGATGATGTTGTTGTTTTTTGTTTGTTAGGTTTTTTTTTTTTTTTTAAGATGTTGTTTTAAAATGTAATGTTCTGGGGTGCCCGGGTGGTTCAGTTGGTTAAGCATCTGTCTTCAGCTCAAGTCATGATCCTGGTGTTCCGGGATCAAGCCCTGCATTGGGCTCCCTGCTCAGTGGGAAGTCTACTTCTCCCTCTGCCTCCGCTCCTCCCCACCATCCATGTTCTCTGTCTCTCTCAAATAAACAAATAAATATTCTTAAAAAAATTAAAATGTAACGTTTTGTAGCAAATAAATGCATTCTTTTATATGGCAGATATACTGGAAATAAATCTATATTATGACCGTGAATGTGAAAAAAATGTATTACATTTTTGACCACAGAAGATATAAAAGAGAAAATTAAAGAGGTATGGGAAAATGGACAGATATTTTAGTTTTCTTTCCAAAAAATAGAGGCTTCTTTTGGAAGACAATAGTCATCTAGAACTACACTAGCGTTTAATATAAAGAGGTCTATTTCCAAGATAAAGGTTTACAGAGTGAAGGCAACTTTTTAAGGAAGTCTGGTAATAAAAAACCAAGCAGAAAATAACATCAATTGATAACAATCAGGGACTAGTGAGGAAGATTGGTTCTGAGTATTTACTTCTTTAAAGCTTATTTTAAAATATTATCTTAAAATGGGGTGCAGTGATTCTAATTGTATTTGGCTTTTTTTTAGAAGTACACTTACTGTGGTCCACAGAACTAAGGACCATTAGTCATGTAACAGCATGATATAGTAATTGCACATAATAAACTAGCAAGAAAAACCTTCTGATGCTAAACTTGCAAAAATCAGGTGAGAAAAACCTTAAGTCAGTGGTTCTAAACCCTGATAGCACAAAAGAAACACCTGGGAGTGTTTAAAAGGCTCAGCTAACGTGTGTGTGTGTGTGTGTGTGTGTGTGTGTGTGTGTGTGTGTGTGTTGAAAAATCTCCCCAGGTGGTTCTAATGTGCAGAGTTGAGGACCACCACCTAAATCCATCACGCATTAAGGAAACAATTAAATCTCAGGCTGGTTAAAGCTTCCTGCCCAGTTCCCCATTGCTTTTTCATCCTAGGCTAGGATCTTTGGTTTTTCCCAAAGCCCATTGGAGTATGACTCTTTCAGCATCTGTACCCACTTGTCTTACTTACCTCTTATAGTTCCTCCTTCACAGTTGAACATATAATAAATATTTCCATTTCTCTGGATTCTTCTGCAAAGAGTCCCTTTCATTTTTTTGAAGTTTTCATTCTAATTCCAGTTAGTTCACATGCAGTGTAATATTAGTTTCAGGTGTACAATACAGTGACTCAACACTTCCATTCAGTACCTGGTGCTCATCATGACAAGTGCATTCCTAAACCCCATCACCTATTTAACCCATCCCCCCACCCACCACTCTTCTAGGAACCATCAGTTCTCTATAATTAAGAGCCTGTTTCTTGATTTATCTCTCTCTTTCTTATTTGAACCCCTTTCATTTTAGGGGTTTTTTGTTTGTTTTTTAAGATTTTATTTATTTATTTGACAGACAAAGATCACAAGTAGGCAGAGAGGCAGGCAGAGAGAAAAAGGAGAAAGCAGGCTCCCCGCGGAGCAGAGAGCCTGATGTAGGGCTCGATCCCAGGACCCTGGGATCATGACCTGAGCCGAAGGCAGAGGCTTTAACCCACTGAGCCACCCAGGCGCCCCTCATTTTAGGGGTTTTTGATGCAACAAGCAAAATAATAAAGCATACATTGTGGAAACTATAAATATTGTGAAGATTTTAGTCAATTCTTAAAGTATCTATTGCTATTTGAAATATAAACAAAATTCACCTTGCTGTTTTCCCTTCCTAGCCTCTTTTCTTTGATAATATAGAATAATCCTCTATACTTTCATTGTATTACTTTTACTCCCCAGGGATTAAGTTCACTAGGATTCAACATTCCCAATAAAAATCCCCAAACTTTCCATCTGATACCCTTCTTAGAGGTCCCAATGATTTTACTAAGGCAAATATATCAATATATAAATTTATATGCATATATATGTGTGTATACACACACACACATGCTGGTTATATATAGCAGAATATGCAACTGCTGTAGGACTCCAGTTTTATACTTCAGGGAACTGGCTTATTCAATCTCTAATCTCCCTGTTTTGCATTGGAAAACACTCCCCTATAGTGTCCTGCTGCTGCATATTGAAAATCATAATGGGTAAAAGGTAAAATACATGTAAAGCTAACATCTAAGCCAAGGAAATCCAAGTTTTTTTGATTTATTAAATTCATTTTATAACATGCCCAGGAGCAATTAGAAACACTGAATGAGAGTGAAAACAGAGGGAAACATAAATATTAACAGTCATGATAAGTTCTGCTGATGAGTACTTACAAGAATTTCTTGAAATGCTTCTAAATCTTAATATGAATATTTTAACACCACAAAATACATTTTTGAGGTAAGTCGGTGTTATAAACTCTTGTCCAAATGTAAAACATATTTCTGAACATCTAATTTCAGCAAACTTATGTTCATTTAAGTAAAAATGCTGGGAAAGTATAGTTCTTTCAAGTTCAACACAAGGGTTCTATTTAATCAAACATTTCCATCTTTGAACAAGTTGGAGCATTTGGCTGCTCTGGTCATAGTAAGTAATCGTGGACCATGCTCATTTTCTATGGTCTCTCCATAGAAGATTGACTCTACCGATGGAAGTCTCTGGATATTGTACATTGGCAAAGAGAGAAAAGAGATCAGCTAACTTAGCACTTCATCATTTTTCATCCAACATGCAAGTTGCCATTTTCATTGAACTTGTTTTCTTTCTCTCCACCTTAAAGTGATAAACAATCACGCTAAGAAAACTACACGGAACCTTTCCTGTTTTACTCTTTTGTGAAATGTAACTCTGACTTCTTATCATTGTTTTATGACACCATTGTGATAAAGCAACTGAAAAAAATGTCACCATGCTAGTTATAATAAAATTTAATCTATGCAATTAGTTATTAGAAATTCAGAAGCTGTATCTGGCCAAAAGGCTTAATATGATTCAGGAGGTTTGGTCCAAACCCACCCAGTGTAAAGCTACATGATTTTGAAGAGACCACTAACAAAATAAAATACCATGTAAAGTAGGAGTTAAAAAAAAAAGCAAAAAGATATAGAAGAAAGTCCCAGAATCCAAGAAATAGTCTTTGGCTAGGAAACACTTTATTACCTATAGTTGTTTTTTTTTTTTAAAGATTTTATTTATTTATTTACTTGACAGACAGAGATCACAAGTAGGCAGAGGCAGACAGAGAGAGAGAGGAGGAAGCAGATCCCCTGCTGAGCAGAGAGCCCGACGCGGGGCTCGATCCCAGGACCCCGAGATCATGACCTGAGCCAAAGGCAGAGGCCTTAACCCACCGAGCCACCCAGGCGCCCCTACCTATAGTTTTTTACTTCTGGAATTACTCTTCACCAAAATTTAGCTACACCCAGGATATGGTGTTGGGGAGTTTCTTCCCAAAGTGGTCTTAAGGCTCTTCAGTTTCAGTAAAGAAGCTACTATGCTTCCCTAATAATGCTCATTTATTTGCCTTTATACACCATAATTGAAAAAAGAAAAAATAAAGACCATAATTGCATACAAAA